>NC_143256.1:32431393-32734423 GCF_984573655.1 Nuphar pumila | reverse complement strand
GGGAGGGGAACAATTTTGCAATGATAACACTTCTCCCATCTCTTGACCAACTCACGGCAGCTGGTAACAAATGCAGGTGTCATCCCTTTGTTTAGGTGAAATGCAGGATTGATCATCCTTCTGTGCCTTGCCCACTGTTCTCCTTCCAAGCTAGAAACTTCCAAAACCAAGAGCTTTCCAACAGGTCCTGCTGGTGGCTTCTGAAAGTGACCAAACTTGTTTGAAAGGATATCCTTTATGATCCCAGGATCCAAAACATTCACTAGTGTCACAGGATCGAACCGGGCGACCCACAACTTCCCTGCAAAATTTCAACATACAATTTGCATGAATTAAGTTCCATACTAGCTAGTCAGTATGCAATATCTGTCTTAAAATTTTAAAGCAACACCTTACGAAAAGCACAATCATATAATCAAATGAGTCACTAAAAAAAATGTATCGGTAATTAAATTACATAGGAGAAGCAGCATGAAAAACAGAACTCCCAATGTTCCATTCGCAGAATAAATAATTTAATTCATTTAGGGAAGCATAGAAGAGAATAAATATATTCACAATTCACAAAGTGAATGGACGACTCATTAGAAATTGAAAGGCTATTTAAGGAAGGTGCAAAAACATCAAATGGATTAGTGACAGGATTCACTAAATTGAATTAAATGAGAATTCTTAATAATCAGGAATTCGCAAATTGAAGGTTAAAACGAAAACAATGTCATGAAAACAAATAAACACCAAATTGATACCCACAATCAACTGTATCTGAGAAAAAAAAATGGAAAGCAGAAAAAATTGTCTAATCTCATGATATTAAACTGACAAAACTAGGAATTTAGTTTCACTTTTCCTGCTTCTGAGCTAGAACTAAACTGGGATGATGGCATATTGTATACCAACTAAATGTACCTGTGTATTGCAATGCCGTGATGAAGGTTGTGAAAAACCAGATGACATGCTATGAATTTCTTAGTAAATGCTATGGCAGCCTTTACAAAGTGGCAATCCTTTGAAATAAGATATATCAACATTTTACTCTCATGGACGCATCAGACTTATGCCCTGCTATGGAAGAACAAAATTTGTACAGAAAGATAGTTTATTGGCTATGAATAAGAGGTATTGTAGTTGTTGGGCTTACCTTCATACCCGCCTTTTAGTCAACCAGAGAAGCCAAGGCTTTCTGAGCTAAAACAAGAAATCAAATTCAATACAGCTTTGCAGAACCTCAGAGAAACAGAATTAAAAGGGAATAAAGACCAACATTTCTGATATACGTGATGGTCAAAAAGTTTCAGTGCAAAATTACTAATCTGTAAAACTAAAATTTCTTGACCCTGGCATCAACCAATCTTATCAACACTATTTTGTTTTATTTTCCCTTTTGGTTTAGCATGTGATTTATTCTCGTATCATCATACATATCCAAAAATATAGATAAAGAAAGGATAACAGAGACCATGCAGTGCGTCTCTGCTTCGATCACCAATGGCTCTTAAAACTTTCGAGGATAACATGACACCCATATAGAAAATACAATGAAGAAGATCAAAGCATTGATCGAGGATAAAATTCCACAAAACACACATGTGGAATTTACGTGAGGAAATTCCAATGTTTACACAGGCTGGTCTCTTTTCCTAGCCCAAAGCACGACCAGGGAAAAATCCCATGGTAATAACTGATATTGCTGGTGGCAAAACATCAAAGGGGATCCTTAAAGAATTTGTTGGACATGGTTCTTCGAAGTGCTGTCACATCCGGTACAATGTGCTAATGCCATCACGCTCACATCCTATAACACAGTGATGTGATCACCACCAGTTCAGACTTAAATGTCTTACTTTCTTCAAATCTGAGATTCTCATAGCTCCCTTCACTGTATACAGAATTCCTACCCTTACCATCACATAGGCAAGAGATCATCACGAAGGAAAATCGAACATACAAGATATTGAGATCGAGACTTAAAATTTTCTTGCAGACATATACAACACAACACAAATGGAGAGGAAAACACACCCGACCCCTCTTTTATTTTCAGAACACAGAATTGCTAAAATTAATACAGATTAGAGACAAATCGATGGCAAAATAAAAACAATAGATCTATTATTTATCAGAAAGATCAAAGCACAAAAGGGGAATTAAAACTTAGAACAAGACACAAATAAGAGAATATGCTAGACCATGAATCGAGAGATCAATGACAGTTTAACACCCAACAAAGAGCTTCAAAACCAATTAGCAAATCGACTTCTGACATACGAAAAGCAGAAAAGGAATTATAAACTAAGTAAAACATACCGAAATATCAAGGGATTCAGAAGCAGAAAGAAAGAAATGAAACAAGCAAAGATAAAAAAAAAAATTTGTCGGAATGATTCATTCCTTTTGATATCGCACGCCTAGGTCGATGCTGCAACTATGCAGTTCGATCTTCTAGATGGTGCCTCGAGGTAGTTTGGTAAAGGGCAAAATAACAAAAACAAAATGAAGAAGAATTATGGTTGAAGAAATCACGAAAGGAAGGCGAATGTCCACTTACCTTGAGGAACGATACTCGGCTGCCAAATTTATTTTAGGACAAAATAAAGAAGAAGAGGATTAGGGCTATGGAGGGGTGAAAAACGGGTTGCTGAAGGAGGAAGGAGAAGGTGCGGGGGTGAAGAAGCGGTCTGCTGCTTGGAAGAAGAGGGGAGGCTATGTACAGGAAAGGGGAGGGGTGAAGACGACCCGTTTTAGGGTTCTCCTGAATGCCCTTTTAAGGAGGAAGAAAGAGGATGCGGTTGGGGGTCTGTTGCAGATGGACGGAGATCGGGAGATGGAGGTTTCGGTTGGTGATGGGTGGCTTGCGGAGGAGGGTTCGGCCATGGAGAGGGAAGGAGAGCGGCGGCTGAGGGAGGAGAAGGGCAAGAGTTAGTGTTTTCAAAAACCCTAACTCAACTCTTAACATCAAATATAAGCTTTTTCCAAAAAAGGGCTTCTTTAAAAAGTTTTTTCTAAAATGGGTTTTCAAAAACTATTTTTTTGCAATTTCCTTCATTTATTTCTGAAATTTTTCGTTCTTTTCTTAATATTTTTATTATTATTTTTTTTTGTATTTTCGGAATGAAAATCTAAGATTTTACGAGAAAACAAAGATTAGACACTATTTTTTTGTATTTTTCTGAGAAATATTTACAAAAGCATTTTTCTGAGAATTTCGAACCATTTCGGGGAAATTTCTTCAGAAAAAAAAAGGTTCTTGACCCAAGTTTTGAGAAAATGTTCGAGTTTTGACACTCGCATCAAAAAATTCAATGTGATGGATTCAAACGGATGTCGAATGGACTATCCGAGCTATTTAAAAGGCTATTTTTGGTATTTTCTATAATTTTAATTTAAAATTTGAACAATGAGACTCGGATTTGGATCTGGACAATGGATCCAGATCCGAAATCAATTTAAACATACAGAATGAATTTAATTTCAGTAAAACTTGAGAAATGAACTGGAATTTATATTCAAAAAGTGGCTTAATTTCTCAGAAAATAATATCAAGGGCAAAAAGGGAATATTTAAAAGATTTTAAAAAATTTGGGGTGTTCACAAGTTCTAAGAAGGAAAATGGAGTTTTTCATGTATTTCTTGCAAAAACATTCAATTAGTACCAAAAGATAGAAGTAGAAAATAATTTGCGAAGCATTGCATTGACTATAGGACAGGATGAGGAAATATTTTTTTCATGACTTATTGAAAACTTGCCTTGGGATAATATATCAGACAAATGAGGAGCCCTAACCTAATGGGATGAATCCACAGGTATTCATATGAGAAAGATAAGCAAAATGAAAAGATGCGCATACCTTGGCCTAAATGTCATATACAATGCCAATGAAATGCTTCATGCCAAATACAACTACACATGCAACAGAAAGGAAAGAGTTGCGGCTCCTTCTGCAGGTTACTATGGACGACCCCCTAGTTGTAATAGTTGACACATGCATTGCGCAGGCTTAAATCTCAACGTTATAATCTCCAAATGGAGGTCCACATTGGTCACAAACTTGACCCCTGGCTTTCAATAATTGATGTCTTTACAATTTACCCTGAGAGTTTCCTTCAGCATTTCATCAACTTTTATTTTTTGAATTAGTCTTCAAGCTCGTTGGAGAGCAATTCTCTGTAATGACAGCCTCAGTCAAACAAACACGCTCAGCTCTTTATTTCTTCTGAGATTCTTTAGCAGCAAAAATTTCAGTAAAGCAAGTCCACGAGAAAGTATAATGAAATTCAATCTATGAAACTTTCTTCTGTTGAACTCATGTACATGAAGTTTATATCATAAGACTGTATGTGATTTCTGATTTTAGAGCCAGAATATCTGTAAATTCTATACTGATTCTTATCTTAGGATGCATACACAAATATCATCAGATTGTGACAAGAATGTCACCCAATGACGTAAATGTCATCGAGTGTTGACTGGCAGCACACTAAAATATGAGGAAATTCGCTGAACCACAAGGGAGTTCGTGGATCTGAATAACCCTGCAGTCCAAGCTCATATATTGGGGACTTACACTCAGAATATATACATCCAACAGTAACTATGAAGCTGAAAAGTCTCTCTTGTGATGATAAAATGGCTGATGACAGAGATCTGGGTTTAAATGATTTCAGATGGGCTCAATTCACTAACATAGGTGCTCCAGTAAGGGAGAGATGTCGGGTTCTCATGATAGACTCCAAAACCACATTTGATATCATAAGCATTGTGGACATTTAAATTAAAATATACTAACTAGGAATGGGTGCTTTTGTGTCATACGAACCATGTGTAACTGTGATTACTACTAGTATTACCTTAGTTAACAGGCTAATATGCTGATTTTGCAATGGAGACTTGGCCAATGCTTGTAAGAATCAAAGGGAGTAATACACAATCTACAATCTAAAAGAACACACACACACACACACACACACATATATATATATATATATATATATATATATATATATATATATATATATATATATATATATATAGGAAATCATGGGATTTACTATCAGCAGGATAACATACCTCTTCAACGTAGCAGGAAGGTAATTGTTCAGTCCTAGCAGTCGGATGTTATCTTCAAACTCAAAGATAGGCAATAAAATTCATATGTAAAATTCAGATAAAAAAAATCAGGCATAACACATATTAGAAATTTGCTGCCAAGCTCAGATATAACAACAACTATCGATGAATGCAAAACATGGGTATGCTAATGAAACAGATGGTGAACAGTATAAATTGCAAGAAAGAATTTTAACAACCAAGTGCATGGTGTGGTGAAGGTGGATGCAAGAAATATGTGCAATACAAGAAGTATATGGTGTAAAAATGCAGAGAAGTTAAGAAGCTTGAAAGGCAGATGGAGATGGGTGTCTATTAACTGTACACAAGGGTGATATTATGAATGATAATGGCTTTGTGGAAAATAAAAAAAAATACAATGTTGTTGATGGAAATGTGCAATTGGGAGTAAATCATGACATAAACCACATCATCCTGTTGCAATTTCTTCAGCACTAATGCCAAGGAGAGTCCTGCAACTCTCAGGGGAGAGCTAAAATGAAAACTTCCCCCGATTTAACATTGATTACCATGTTATATTTCACCTGTGAGCCAAAATGCCAACTTAGTTTACCTGACAGAAGTTGCACTTGTGATCTCGAGTGTTTTAGCATGCAATAGGAAGTTTCAAATAGCATCATGTTGAAACCAGAGCTTGACTTTGCACTTGGAGAGCAAAGGCTAATGACCCATCTGAATGCTCCTCCTTCAGTTTTGCAGGGATGTACAGCACCAATGGTTACAACAGCTTTGCATCATTGTGAAAAATTATAAAGGTCTTACTTGTTTTTTTTTTTATGTAGAATATCCTTGTTGCCAAATGAATGTATGTCCTTGCACCAGGCTAAATATTCATTGAACCAACATGAATAAATGTTGCAACTAAATTGACAAACTATTACACATACCTGCATGCAGATATGAATATAGGCATGCAACTATACTTGTGTAAGCTTCTGAAGTTTTTTTTTATGGAACCATCTGAACACATAAATAGCTCAGCCATTTCTCCAAAACATCGTTTTGCAGATTACAGTGGAAGAGGTCATCAGATTTCGCTGGAGAGCATATGATCCATCTCGACTATCAATTCTTCATAACCAATGAACTTTGCAAGATCTACCGATCTTTCAAATACACCATCCTACCTAACACAACTCTTGTTGGTATGAGATCGGGGTTATACTACGTGCATCTCTGAAATACTGCTGGAATGGCTGGCAGGTCTTCTCTTGGTTGCTGTCAAGTGTGATGGAGCATGACTTTGTTTCAGCAGCAACAAAGATCGTTTGCTATCATAGATCAGGGAGGCCATATTATCCACCATCGAGCCCACAATAATATAAATTTCTTGGACTTGACCCTCATGCCGCAACGGATCTTTAGTGAATATGTTTCCAAGAAGTGGACTCAAAACCCTTTCCGCCACATACTTGTCTGAATTTGGCACCCTCTCCAGGAAGAGACATGAAGCATCATTCTTGATTTCCTTATGAGTAAACCTCAGAAATCCAATCTTACAGACCACCCAATATTTTAAACAATGTAAAACAATAAAACCACCAAACAAAGAACATAAATCCAGCCCTATGAGGCAGCATCAAAAAACTCTCAGGCTTGTGAATATACGATTAACCCTTGATCGATGAAAGATTTATCAAGTTTATGAAATATCATATACACAGATGTGAGGATATTTGTAACGCCCCAAATTTCCAAAACAAAGCTAAGTTTAAAATTTTTATGAATTTCTTTTTTTTTTCTTTGCAGCGGATCTTACAAAAGCTTTTAGCAGCGGAATAAGACGATAATGAGTCGTCGGTTTTAGAAAAGTCCGAGCACATTGCAGGTATGTTGTCAAGCAACTCATTGACCTCCAAGGTGTTCCATTTTATCGAAAACCACATATTTATTACAACACTACTGCTTAGAAAAGTTGTGTAGGTTCAATAAAAGGAAGCAGTACAACTCTGTCTAGAGAAACCCTGGAACTCGATGCCGCCTTGCTCCGCATATCGCCACGCAGGTCCAACACCTGAAATCCCTATTAAACAGGGTCAGAACCACTGATGGTCTGGTAAGCAAGCAGTCATATAACCATTCAACTCAAGCAATGCGTTTGACCACTCAGGGTCGCAGTTCGTAATAGCGATGCTCAAGCCTCCAAGACTTAGCGTACATGGCAAGAGCCTCCTCAGAGCTATGAGTTGAACATCTGCTCAAGTCTCTACGACTTAGCCTTGACCTCTTTCGGGTCTCAAGGGGATGTCTAGCTCAAGTCTTCATACTTGGCACATCTGTATCCCACGCATCTAAGGACAGCTCCTCGAGCTTCGCTTAGCCGTGTGGATACAACATGGTTCTTTGCCTAGTCGGTCCAGTCGTATACCGAACATGACACCTTCACAAAGGTTATGCAGAACTGACTCAACAACGTCATCCACTCATACATTCAAGCATCGCTGAACCTAAGCTAATGCATTGTTTCGATATTTAACCTCTTCCACCCTTGGTACGCGGGAGAAGCATTTTCCGGGCATCAACGCGACGTTCTGGGGGTTGATTATTCTATGTATTTTAGATACCCCAGAGGCCTGTTGACCCTATTCATAGTAGGGCAGTGTGTTTCAACTGGGAGAAGCCTACTAGGCCCATATTCGGATGCATCCTCTACTTGCAGCAGTTGGATTCAATCCTTAGATCTTAAGGATAACCACGAACCCAAAACCCATGAGTGACTGAGGCCATCGTAGACTCTATCAGGTCCAAAGTAAAATACGTGTCACTCAAGGCTGTACCATCACTGTCATTCCACAGTGAGCATAATTCTTGAAGGGGTCTGCTAGTCTTACAATTACTTGGACAAAATCTGCATGCCATTTAGGCAGCCCGTGCCTTAGCACTACGGGAGTATGTACCCGACCCTATTCAGTTCGCCACAACACAGTCATTACTGAGGGGGTACCCCTAACACAATTTTCAACCGTGGGGTCTGAGCTATTCATATGCATGCAAAACACCGCTCTTGGCACTTCAGCCATCACGTGCATCACAACTCTTTTGGGGGAAAACAACACACTCTGGCTCATCAGCCCTTACGAGTTTGGTTGCGTAACCGTTCTCAATGAGCATGCATATGACTCGATCTAAATAGATCGGCTACTCGGTGTATTTTTATGCAACGAGTCCAAACCTAATCAAGGCTCAACCTCTACTCCGGCTCAGCGGCCCTTACGAGCAAGGTGCCCTCGTAGGTACAGAGATACGAGCCGTTCTGGCATCGTTCCATCAACGGACATCATTATGCCGTTCCATTGGTTCCGGCAGCTCTTCTGCCAACCATTTCGACAGCACCTCCCCTACTCTACCGGCAATGGTGCGACGAACCCTTCTACGTTTGTAGAAGGCAATCCATGTACCGGGTAACACTCTACTATATGTCAGAGTATCCTGCTACGTTATTTCTGAGCTATTCTTAGCTTCTTCAAAAATTTCAGCAGCACTTCCTCTCTTTTAAGGAGAAAGCGTGTGTTTCTTTTATCGATTTCAGCGACATCTCTCCTCTTTGGCGGGAAATCGCTACGCTTAACTCGGGAAATGGACGCGCACCGTTGTGCGTACTTTGCATCCATCAAGGTTGCAGGAACCCTGGGCCATAGCCAGGCCATACGTAATTGACTTAGTCTTTACGTAAAGAGCATTTTGCCAAAAAGTGAAGCCTTTCCAATAGGGGCTTCATTCGTCAAGCAGAATCTTGAACGAGGAGCGGTCAGGGAATCGCATTGGCGATTTGGAGTTTGATCTCCATTTGAACACTCATTTACGCGCCATATATGTAGTATAAGCAAAAGCCTGTGCTTTATACAACGGCGTCGTAAAGGAAGTGCATATACTATTGTTCAGGGTGTGTAACTGAACGCAATATTTTACATATATAACAAAACAGGAGCCTTGGCGTCATTCAAACAATCAAATACTTGAGAGAGATGGATTAATGAAGCAAACTTACTTCAATTTGAGGAAGAAACAACTTTGATTGCTTCAAACGCTTTGAACGAGGTTCGACTTCGAAAAATGATCAACTCCGGACTTCGGACAAAAAAGGACTTGGACTTTGACTTTGAACCAAACCAGGTTCAAGTCAAGTCAATTGGGTTCAGACTTAGGTCAGGTAGGTTCAGACCTAGGTCAGGTGGGTTAGGACCAGGTCAGGCAGGCTAAGACCAGATCAGGTAGGCTCAGGCTAAGTTAGGCAGGCTCAGACCTGGTCAGGCAGGCTCAGGCTAAGTCAGGCAGGCTCAGACCAGGTCAGGTGGGCTCAGGTAGGCTAGGCTAGGTAGGGGAGGTTTGGAAAAAGGACGAGAGAGAGAGGGGTTGGCGATTTTTAGAGAGAGGGGGGCTCCTCTATTTATAAGAAGTGAAACTTGGGCCCCAAGTTTCACTTTTACCTCTTTATCCCTTGGCTTTTCAGAAATTCCTTCCATGGAAGGTGCTGGAAAGAGCTGGAAGGTCCTGGAAGGTGCTGGAAGGCTCTGGAATATTCTAGAATATTTTCTGAGAAATATTTCTGTGGGTCCCACCAACATTTCCGTGGGTCCCGCAAAAATTTCGGGTTTTTGGTGATTTTTTTCTGAAAAAATCTGAGTAGGCCATTATCTTCGTATTGATGCAACTAAGAAAGTTGGCTCGCAGGAATCCTTTGATTTCGTTCAGATAGGAAGTTATGGCTTCCAGAGTGTTTGATCATATATTCGCGATTTGATGAATATTCTAAGTATAATTGGCTCACAAGAATTGATTCGTTTCGCATTCTGAGGAAAAAATGCTATTTTTATCGGTAAATGCCTCATGAATTTATTCAGATATTTTCTGAAAAATTGTGGGTCTTACATCATTACCCCCTTAAAGGAATTTCGTCCGCAAAATTCAGTTAAGAGTACTAAGTGCGTAACTCGAGATATTTCTCCCATATGTTAGATTCATAATTTTATTCACTTATTTCAACATCGTATTTATTCTAATCATAACCTCATATCATGATTCGTGATCGATGAGGTATGTTTCTCATATCTGAGTTCAAATCATGCTACAACCACGATAGTTTTGTTGAATCAATGTTCTTCCAACCGGCTATCAACATAGCCATCTTGTGTAACTATTTCATACACACAGATCATTCTTCTAGAGATTAACCATATTGGAATAAGTCCCCTGTCAGACTACCAGGTATTGAAAACGTACCTCCTCACAGGTTTGCCCTCGTCAGACTTACCTGATATTGGATCAGTACACCCTCACAGAATCATACTAGCTAAGCTACTGATTTTGGAACATATACATTCGCACGGAGCTGTATACCCTCACAGGCTCACTTTGGCTAGACGATCTGATCTTGAATATGTAAAACCTCACAGGACTCTCTTCTTGGGAACAATTCCTCGATGGTTTATTTTATTAAGTAACTTTTAGCGTTCTAATTACGCAAACTTAATTTCTCAATCATGGGGTCTATAGCCATAAATTTTGGGCATAAGCACTTAAGATTTTAATTTGACAAATCCAAAATTACTTTAGAGAGCAAGGATACATAGCGATTCAGATGACCGTACACAAGGTCATAAGCCATTTGTCTCAAGCATTCATTGGATCTTGTCTTTCAATCGCTTTTTACCCATTACAACTCTATCTATCAAGGTATCCAGATTCCTTGATATGGTCATCATTCGTGAGTTGTTCGGCTGTCACCGCATAGACACGTCCTGCCACAGGTTTCTGCTCTATCCTGGGTATTGATAGTCGTTGTTGTTGTGTTTGTTGAGAGGGTCCTCCAGATCCCATATTTCTCTGTTGAAGATCTGAGGCCTTCTTGCGACATTTTCTCACACGATGCCCTGGTTTGCCGCAATACAAGCAACCTCCCGTATCGCGAGGAAAAACCCCTTCGGAATGATCTGAGCTACACCTCGGGCATCAAAAATTAGGTTGTTTGTAGGGTTGATTAGCTTCTACCATCTGTAATGGTCGCTCAGCCGGTGGAGTAAAGTTGTTCTCCCAAAAGTCCCTCTTATAAAAAGCTGGTCGTGATTCCTGGCCACCGGGGAACGTCCTCTTGTTGTTCCCATTACTTGCTACTGGTCGCTCTACTACGACCCATTTGTATCGCTCACAGTCTGCGCTAATCTTTCAAGTTGCTGCCACAGTGGCTTGAAATGTTTGGGGCATGCTAGTTATAACTCGAGATCGTAGCCCTTCCCGAAATCCGTTGATATATTTATCGGCCCTCTCCTAGTCAGTATCGAATAACCGAGAGCAGTACCGCTCAAGGTTCTGAAACTTGGTAGTATAGTCGATAAGACTCATATCACCCTACTCTAGTTCCAGAAACTCTATATTTTTCCTATTTCTGGAGTGCAACGGGAAGTAGTTATCCAAGAAAGTTCTTCGAAAATCATCCCAAGGGATGACTTCAAGCTGAGAGAACTTAATGATCTTAGTGGTATCCCACCACTTTCGTGCATTATTCTTCAGCCTATATGTTTCGAAGTTAGTCTTTTTCTCTTCCGGTACTCCTAGTACCAGAAAAACGCGTTCTGTCTCCTCGATCCAGCTTTTTACAAGCTCTGGATCGGCATTGCCAACGAAAACAGATGGGTCGAGTTTGATGAACTTTTCATATGTTATTCCTTCAAGGTTCTCACTGCGAGGTGGGGCTGGTACTTGCCTTGATTCACGAATGGCAGACACAAGCCTGTTGAGTGTCTTCAGCAGGAACCCCTGTGTATGGGACTCCTCACTCGGCATGGTTCTTCTTGTCCTAGGAGCTATTTATCTAATCACGCAAATATACTCAAATCAGAAAAGTATAAGATTTATACTTACAGTGAGATACCGTAAACATGACGAATCTTGAACCAGGTTTCTCAGACTCATGCTCTGATACCAATTCTGTAACGCCCCAGATTTCCAAAACAAAGTTAACTTTAAAATTTTTATGAATTTCTTTTTTTTTTCTTTGCAGCGAAACTTACAAAAGCTTTTAGCAGCGGAATAAGACGATAATGAGTCGTCGGTTTTAGAAAACTCTAAGCACGTTGCAGGTATGTGGTCAAGCAACTCATTGACCACCAAGGTGTTCCATTTTATCGAAAACCACATGTTTATTACAACACTACTGGTTAGAAAAGCAGTGTAGGTTCAATAAAAGAAAGCAGTACAACTCTGTCTAGAGAAACCCTGGAACTCGATGCCGCCTTGCTCCGCATATCACCACGCAGGTCCAACACCTGAAATCCCCATTAAACGGGGTCAAAACCACTGATGGTCTGGTAAGCAAGCAATCATATAACCATTCAACTCAAGCAATGCGTTTGACCACTCAGGGTCGCAGTTCGTAATAGCGATGCTCAAGCCTTCAAGACTTAGCGTATATGGCAAGAGCCTCCTCAGGGCTATGAGTTGAACATCTGCTCAAGTCTCTACGACTTAGCCTTGACCTCTTTCGGGTCTCAAAGGGATGTCTAGCTCAAGTCTTCATACTTGGCACATCTGTATCCCACACATCTAAGGACAGCTCCTCGAGCTTCGCTTAGCCGTGTGGATACAACATGGTTCTTTGCCTAGTCGGTTCAGTCGTATACCGAACATGACACCTTCACAAAGGTTATGCAGAACTGACTTAACAACGTCATCCACTCATACATTCAAGCATCGCTGAACCTAAGCTAATGCATTGTTTCGATATTTAACCTCTTCCACCCTTGGTACGCGGGCGAAGCATTGTCCGGGTATCAACGCGACATTCTGGGGGTTGATTATTATATGTATTTTAGATACCCTAGAGTCCTGTTGACCCTATCCATAGTAGGGCAGTGTGTTTCAACTGGGAGAACCCTACTAGGCCCATATTCGGATGCATCCTCTACTTGCAGTAGTTGGGTTCAATCCTTAGATCTTAAGGATAACCATGACCCCAAAACCCATGAGTGACTGAGGCAATCATAGACTCTATCAGGTCCAAAGTAAAATACGTGTCACTCAAGGTTGTACCATCACTGTCATTCCACAGTGAGCATAATTTCTGAAGGGGTCTGTCAGTCTTATAATTACTTGGACAGAATCTGCATGCCATTTAGGTAGCCCGTGCCTTAGCACTACGAGAGTATGTACCCGACCCCATTCAGTCCGCCCCAACACAGTCATTACTGAGGGGGTACCCCAAACACGATTTTCAACCGCGGGGTATATGCGACCTTAAGTCTTATTCATATGCATGCAGAACACCGCTCTTGGCACTTCAGCCACCACGAGCTTCACACCTCTTTTGGGTGGAAACAACACACTCTGGCTCATCAGCCTTTACGAGTTTGGTTGCGTAACCGTTCTCAATGAGCATGCATATGACTCGATCTAAATAGATCGGCTACTCGGCGTATTTTTACGCAACGAGTCCAAACCTAGTCAAGGCTCAACCTCTACTCCGGCTCAGCGGCCCTTACGAGCAAGGTGCCCTCGTAGGTACAGGGATACAAGCCGTTCTGGCATCGTTCCATCAACGGACATCATTATGCCGTTCCATTGGTTCCGGCAGCTCTTCTGCCAACCATTTCAACAACACCTCCCCTACTCTACCGGCAGTGGTGCGACGAACCCGTCTACGTTTGTAGAAGGCAATCCATGTACCGGGTAGCACTCTGCTATATGTTAGAGTATCCTGCTATGTTCTTTCTGAGCTATTCTTAGCTTCTTCAGAAATTTCATCAGCACTTCCTCTCTTTTAAGGAGAAAGCGTGCGTTTGTTTTATCCATTTCAGCGGCATCTCTCCTCTTTGGCTGGAAATCACTATGCTTAACTTGGGAAATGGACATGCACCGTTGTGCGTACTTTGCATCCATCAAGGTTGTAGGAACCCTGGGCCATAGCCAGGCCATACGTAATTGACTTAGTCTTTACGTAAAGAGCATTTTGCCAAAAAGCGAAGCCTTTCCAATAGGGGCTTCGTTCGTCAAGCAGAATCTTGAACGAGGAGCGGTCAGGGAATCACATTGGCGATTTGGAGTTTGATCTCCATTTGAACGCTCATTTAAGCGCCATATATGTAGTATAAGCAGATGCCTGTGCTTTATACAGCGGCGGCGTAAAGGAAGTGCATATACTATTGTTCAGGGTGTGTAACTGAATGAATTATTCTATATATATAACAAAACAGGAGCCTTGACATCATTCAACGCGACGGCGTAAGTAAATGCATAATCGAAAGTGCATTAATCGGAAATTATAGAAAGTAGGGAGCCTTGGCATCATACGACGCGACGGCAAAGGTAAATTACATAGCCTGTGCGATATAGGACGCGTCGGCAGAATCAGTAGACATACACCTAGATCTGTATCCAACGATAGTTACGAGGCGAGCGAGTGAACACCGAAGTGTCCTAGAGGGCTCAACCAAGAACTAGGGCGAGATACTATTTTTGAAGAACGCATATACTGCGCATTCAAACATATATATCTGACCATAGTTACGAGGCGAGCGCGTGAACACTGTAGCGTTCTAGAGGGCTCAACCAAGAACTAAAGCAAGATACTACTTCAGAAAGTATATGCTATATACAAACAATCAAATACTTGAGAGAGATGGATTAATGAAGCAAACTTACTTCAATTTGAGGAAGAAATGACTCTGATTGCTTCAAACGCTTCGAACGAGGCTCGACTTCGAAAAAGGATCAACTTCGGACTTCGGACTTCGGACGAAAAAGGACTTGGACTTTGACTTTGAACCAAACCAGGTTCAAGTCAAGTCAACTGGGTTCAGACTTAGGTCAGGTAGGTTCAGACCTAGGTCAGGTGGGTTTGGACCAAGTCAGGCAGGCTAAGACCAAATCAGGCAGGCTCAGGCTAAAGTTAGGCAGGCTCAGACCTGGTCAGGCAGGCTCAGACCAGGTCAGGTGGGCTCAGGTGGGCTAGGCTAGGTAGAGGAGGTTTGGAAAAAGGAGGAGAGAGAGAGGGGTTGGCGATTTTTAGAGAGAGGGGGGCTCCTCTATGTATAAGAAGTGAAACTTGGGCCCCAAGTTTCACTTTTACCTCTTTACCCCTTGGCTTTTCAAAAATTCCTTCCATGGAAGGTGCTGGAAGGAGCTAGAAGGTCCTGGAAGGTGTTGGATGGCTCTGAAATATTCTAGAATATTTTCTTAGAAATATTTCTGTGGATTCTACCAACATTTTCGTGGGTCCCGCAAAAATTTCGGGTTTTTGGCGATTTTTTTCCGAAAAAATCTAAGTAGGCCATTATCTTCGTATTGATGCAACCAAGAAAGTTGGCTCGCAGGAATCCTTTGATTTCGTTCAGATAGGAAGTTATGGCTTCCAGAGTGTTTCAGCATATATGTAAACACCCCAAATTTCTCAAAATCTTTTAGATATTCCCTTTTTGCCCCTAAATTCATTTTTTGAACAAATGAGTCATTTTTAATTCTAAATTCCCGTTCATTTCTCAAGTTTTACTGAAATTAAATTCATTTTATATGTTTAAATTGATTTCAGATCTGGATCCATTGTCTAGATCCAAATCTGAGTCACATTGTCCAAATTTTAAATTAAAAATCTCAGAAAATACCAAAAATAGTTTTTAAATAGCTCGGACAGTCCCTCCGACATCTGTTTGGATCCATCATGTTGTATTTCTCGACTCGAGTATCAAAACTCGAACATTTTCTCAAAACCTGGGTCCAAACCCACTTTCTGAAGAAATTTCTCCAAAATGGTCTGAAATTCTAGGAGAAACACTCTTTGTAAATATTTCTCAGAAAAATACAAAAATTTAGTGTTTAAACTTTGTTTTTTTTTTTAAATTTAGTTTTTCTACTACAAAAATACAAAAAAATGGAAAAGTAATATGAAAATCAAAAATTGAGGAAAAGCAAATAATTTTTAAAACTTGAAAATGGAATTTTTGCCAAAAACCTCATTTTGAGCCATTTTTCAAAAAAATTTAAAAAGAGGGAATCCTTCTTTTGGAAATTTGGAAAAGAGGCAACAACCATCTCCCGTGCATCCTCCCTCTCGCTTGCCTACCCTCCATCTTCAAACAACCTCTTCTCCCTCAACCTCTCATCTTCAACATCCCCTCTCTCTGGAATGCTCCTCTCTTTCTTTAAAAAGGGAGCACGCAGGAGAGAGAAGGGATCCATCTTCGACACTTCCATCCTCCTCTTCTTGATCCGTTTGCTGCCTCTCCACCGTCATTCATTTCCTTATCCTTCCACTGCAATATCCTCAAGCGAGTCCATCGATCAACCTTTTCCTCCCTGCAAGATCACAAACAACTAAAAGAAGCTTGATTCCGGCTACAGCATTTCCCCTTTTCCCTCCGGTTCTTTCCCTACGGTAGAACAAAGAAGGAATTTCCTTCTCCAGAATTTCTGCAAAATCAAATTCTCCATTAATATATGGTGAGTTCCCTTTCTTCCCTTTTACCCATCTGATAGTCTGTTGATTTTCTATTTTGGGGTTCTCAGTAATGCACCACTATGAATGGTTTTGAGTTGCATATAGCAATCTCAATGCCTCCCTGTGCTATAGCAAAAGGGACAATCTCGTTCTTACACTTTATTTTCTTTACGTTTTGTTATTTCAGTTACATCACATTCTATATTGTAGTAATCTCCCTTTTTCCATTTTGATTCCCTTCTGGATTTTGAAGTTTGTTTTCATTTTGATTGTCATGTGATTCTAACTTGTTCTCTGTTCGTATTTAGATCTCTAATTCATACTATTATTTTTTTTTGGCTGCAACTTATCATTAATTCTTATTGTTTATCTATGTATCAGATTTATCATTTGTTGTGTTTCGTTCTCTGTCCAGTCGATTTTCTGCTTTATTTTAATATTACTATCGGCATTCGTCATATTCATCCATAACATCTGTAATGCATCATCATACATTCGTATGCTTCATTCTGATTACTGTTACAATTCATAACCGCATTCATTATATCCCCTGTAATCAGAATATTTCCCTCATTTCTTTCTGTATCTTGTTATTTGGTTTCATAAGTGCATCCCAGGTTAAGATTTTATCTTACGCTAGTTTCCTTTTACTAACTTTAATTCACGGTTTATATCTGTTTTCCACATTGATTGTCGGCTTATGTTTTCTTTTTCATTGATTTTCAATCTACCTGTTGGCTATCCTTAGATTTTAGATTTATTGTTTTCGGTTTTGGGATACCCGTTGGCCAATGTTTCCAATCTCTTATCTTGTACCTAATTCCTGCTTCACGGGATTCATGGTTTTTTTTTTATCCATACAACATCGATCTTGTCTACATTATAAGGCATGGGTCATCCAAAATATATATATATATATATATATATATATATATATATATATATATATAATGAAACCAAATTCGGTTTGTTGAAAGCAAGCCAGATTTTGATTCAATTTCTCTGGAGCAAGGCATTAATCACTCTGCATTTGATTTTATCATGAGATATGAGTTGCATTCGGGCATTTCATTTCACGCATTAATCCATGTCGTCATCAGTTTATATATAGCGATTTTGATCTTTACTCCACTGTCGTTCGGTTTCTGTTTTCTTGTTCTATTGAACTTCTTGCTCTGTTCTGGATGGTCTGTTATATGGCGTGAACACATTTGACCACCAATTCTTCCGATTGATTTACCTATGATATGGTGCGACTGAGCATGGCATCATTTGGCTAATCCATAAAATCTATAAAGGCATATGTTCTTACCTGTCCTGTATGTCGTATGACCCATTCACCACATCGTGTTGGTTTTGGCTGGATCATTATCCCTGTATCATTTGTCGCATGATTAATGTACTGGAGCATGCTGTAAATTATATTACATAGTGTTTGTCAAATATAGCATCATCTTCCCCCATTTCCCTGTACATCTCTCATTATATGATTATATGTTTATTCTCCATCACCTTAAACTGGCTAATCTATTCCAAGTTTGGGATATCCATGGGACTGGTGTGTCATCACCAATGATCATATTGCCATGTTTATGGGATTCTGCCTTGATCGATGCATGTAGGCATCTTAGTGAATAGGGGCAATCAGTGATGAGGTTCTCAATCTTTCAATCTCTTACCTGGATGTTATTGATATTGTGCTGCAGGTATACTCTCACTTTGTTATTATCACATAATTCATTCTTCCCCATCTCTATGTTATTTATAAAGTTATTCATGTAAATTGATTTATTGTTTTCAATTCGTGCATGCCCCAAAGGGTTTTAAAGTTCAACAGGAGGTAGCTCTTATACGCAGGCATCAAGCATACTCCTGAAGGATGGCACTTTGATATCAAAATAGATCTAAGTGTGGATGATCTGTTAGACTGATGAAAGTGCAAATCTCCAGGTGAATCCGACCTTTGTTTTAACAAAGAAGGAGCATTGTGAACATGCCCTACCTCCTTCCTTTTGATTCACTGGTTGCCAAATTGAAAGTAGATGTTATGCTTTCTGGAGATACACGGTTGAAGTGGGATGTCCTGCTGTTCCAAGATTAGATCTGAATCCTCTGCAAAATCAAGCTTTTGTTGAGCCCAGCTTCATCAGCTCATTATTCTGCGTTTATGCCTGTCACCATACTAATAGCCTATTCCCAGCTCTTAACATAGAAGCCCACATGGACATCTACCTACATTTTCAGACACTACCCTGTTACTCACCTATTCCCCTGCAATTATGATGTGCCAGCCCCATCATAACCCCCAGGAAAACCAGATTCTGAGGGGATCAAACCGAGAATGACCATGATATCCAGCTATCTCTCTGTTAGAAATTGCAGACATTTCTGCAGCAAATCCTATAAAAAAAATATATATATATATATATTTTTTAGATGTACACAAGCTTCCAGCCTGGGTCAACTGATTGGCAAATGTTATGCAGCCATGGAGTCTGCAGTCAATACCAAGTTGTGACTTAAGCGGGACAACAAGCAGTTGCCTTTGCCTTCGTGATGTTTGAGATCACCCAACATGCGGTCTGCAGTAGTATATGTCTCACATGTTTTCCCATTTGTGCCAATAGTTATTTTCCAGCCAGCACTCCCCTGACCAGCCACAATCACTATTTACCCACTTCCTTACCTCCAATACATCATCACTGCTTCCATGATGATATCTTTAATCAACCTTTATTAGGGGTTCTATATATATTCATTGTATTATGTAACATATCATAGCATTTCCATTCATTATACTGGCAATGCCATTTGCCTAGCACAACCCCTGTTTCTCCTCATTCTCCATCCTCCCACACCTAAGATCGTAAACATCATTTCATTTAAAGCCTAAGTTAGATACATAAGTTTCTCACCACTTGTAACTCTAATATCAAAGTAATATTTGCAATCCTCTTCTAATATTTTTGTGTTTTGCAGGAAATACATGAAAGATGCTATTTTCTAGAATTAGAGACCCTTGTAAAACTTAAGTTAAAATTTGTAATAGCTAGATATAATGAGAATTTACATTTTAGCTTTTAGATAGAATGAATGAGCATTGTAAATATCATGAATTACTTGTTCTTAATGCATTTTCCCTTTATTCCTCAAAATCTTACAATGGTGAAACACGAATGGAACGTGCACTATTTCGTAAGAGGTAAATTAATCCTAAGTTGATGATCCATATCAATGGCCATAGTCAGGGTATGGACAAAACTTAGTATTTTTATCTTTTACGAAATAACACTGGATCCACACTGGATCCGTCTTCAAAATTCATCATATTTTCCTTAAATATTTTCTTCTTTTATCAGAATTTAACTTAAAATTAATTCAAAATATATACCAATGGCCATAGTCAGGGTATATTGAGAGTTAATTTCATTTTAAATTCTATAAAAGCACCAAATGTGTTTCATTCTTCACCTGAATTTAAATATAGATTATTATATAATACATTCAATGACCATAGTCAATGATGTATTATATCTTCAATCTTATTTTAATTCATTTAAAGAATGGAATAGCTTTTTCAAAATCCAATTTCAAAATTCTTTAAATTCATTCATCATTTAGGATAGAATTGCATCATATTTCTCAAAATTCATTTTTCAAAAACTCCAAGTGCTGTAATATCTTCCTCAATTTATCTTCAATTCTTATCATTTTTAAAATTCAATTTCAGTTTTCAATCTCAAAGTTCTAATTTAACTTTGAGACTTCAAATTCAAATCAGATTTCAAAGTTCAATTTGACTTTGAAATTCCAAAATTCATTTTATATTCAAAACCCTAATCAAAATTCAAAGTTCAAATTTTTAACTTCGAGATTCTTGATTCCTCTTCTAAATTCCAAATTCAAGCCCCAAAATTCAAAGTCCAATTTGACTTTGAAATTCATTTGTATATTCAAAATTCTAAATTTGGAATTCTTAATTCATCTTCTGAATTTAACAAATCCAAATCCATTTTAGGATCCAGGATTCAACATTCATATCGGATCTCAGACTTCAGATCCAATTCCCCTTTAGGATCCAGAATCCAAATTCTACCTTTGGATCTCAGACTTCAGATCCAAACCTATTTTAGGATCCAAAACCCAATTTCACTTTTGGATCTCAGTTTTCAGATCCAAAATCCATTTTTAGGATCCAGAATTCAAACTTCTACTTTAAATCTCCGATTTCCGATCCAAAATTCCATCTTGGATCCCAAATCTTGGATCCAATTCCATTCAAAATCTCAGATCCAAATCCATTCTAGGATCTAGAACCCAATTCTACATTTGGATCTCAGACTTCAGATCCACTCTATTTTAGGATCCAGAACCCAAGTCCATCTGGGATTCCAAATCTCGGATCCCTTTCTGTTTAGGATCCGGAATCCAATTCCAATTTTAGATTCTAAATCCATTTTCGGACCTAATCTGAATTCCTTAAATCCATTTCTATTCTTAAATACCATTTGATTATCTCAGATCCATTCCAAATTTAAGATTTCCAATTTCAAAATCTAAATTCAATCCCATCTCAAGAATTCATTGCCTTTCCTAAATTCAAATGCAAATTCAAAGCCCATTTTTGACTTTGAAACTTCATTTCCTTTTATTTCAAAGCTTCAAGTCATTCTTTCTCATTTATTCTTCCAATCCTGATTTACTTCAAAAACTTAGAAACTCCTCTAATCTATCTCAAGTTTTAAGTTAGATTAAATCATTTCTTCACTCCTTTACCAAGTTCATCTCAGAATACTTGGAAATTTCTAAATCAATTTTTCAAAAGAGCATGCATCCTTGCATTGCACAAGTATGATTCTTTGTGCATTTAGAGTTAGGATAAATTCTTAGATTATATTTAGGCAAAGCAAAAGGCACAGATTCGATCATTGGTTCGATTACCCCTGGTAAAGGCGCCAGGAACGGTCGAACCTCGTACCGAGGCGAGTTAAAACGGAGGCGAGTTAAATTTCAATCCCGTCTCTCCATTTTCCCGCAAATTTTCAAAACGGAGGCGAGTTAAATTTCTAAATATTTTTCAAATAAAGGTCAAGTGAAAACCCGCAAAAGAGTTCCTCTTCTCTCTCTCTTTCTTTCTTTCTTTTCTCTTCTCTCTTTTTCTTTTCTCGCTTTTATTCTTCTCCCTTCAAAAAGGAGGAAAATAGAGGTTAAAAAAGGAAAAGAGAAGGAAGAGAGAGAAATACACAAGAGAGGAAAAATTTTGCGATGATCACAATATATTCGCGATTCGACGAATATCCTAAGTATAACTGGCTCACAGGAATTGATTCGTTTTGCATTCTGAGGAAAAAATGCTATTTTTATCGGTAAATGCCTCATGAATTTATTCAGATATTTTCTAAAAAATTGCGGGTCTTACAATATTGCATCAAACATTAAGAATTATCACATCAATTAATTCACCGTGACTTGGATTTCATCATGAGCTCAGCTCCTACCTAACGACTGACATTTTTATCAGGCAATAAAGACATTAAAATAATAAAATTGAACTAAGTAATTATAAAACGAGAAAGGGGTGTTGCTGATAACCTGAAGGCACAAATCTTCCGAAAACGCAGATATGGATTTATGACAGAGCAAGAGCCATTTCAAGGTAGATCCAGTCTATTTTAGAGCAATGGCGAATCGACTTTTTATGATGACTCAAAGCAAAGAGTCATTGACTAAAGAACCAACAAGCATTTCGTAAACGAGACGAGCGACTCCCACAAACTTGATTTATCTTCCACAGCTAAGCAGAGATTCGGTTTCCACGACCCGATAAAGCATTGTTCTGCGATTCAGATGCCAACGCAAAGATATTGCATCAAATGATGATTACATGACAAATCCAGATCAGCCAAATCCCACCACGGGTCTTCAGTAGGTAAATAACACCTGATGCAGAGGGTTTTTGCATCAAGACAGCTCAAAATTTCATGAAATCTAATGGACAGTATAATGATCATCATAGGAAAAGGATTGACGATTCCCACTAAATGAGCTCGATATGATATTGGATCAAATCGGTGATTATTATGGAAACCATTCCAGCTATACAACCTGGGCGGAATTACCATGGGAGGAAGAAATCTGATCGGACCTTATCAAAGCAAGAAACCAACTGAAATCAGAAAATGGGAAATCAAAAAGTCAAAAAAAAAAATAGGAAAGAAACAGGGGGAAAGCACGATATATCATGAATAATCCCGATTAATAACAAAAAAAAGTGATAAGAAAGCAATAGGAACCAAAATAAAACTGAAAATCAGAGGAAATCAGAAATGAGGTTATCTATAGATATGAATATGCAGATCAATGATTGGATTCAATTAAAAGAAAACAATGATGAATTGTAAGATACTGAAAAAGAATATAACTAAATCGAGATTGTAGGAATCTGAATGCTCCATTGATGTTGCATGGGGTGGGTCGATCTTGCTATAGACAGATCGATCCCACCATGTTGCCTTATGAAAAAGAAGAAAGTAAAAAGGAAAATGCAAAAGAAAAACAAGACGATGTTATGAAAGAGATAGAGGATTTCTAAAAATCAAAGAGGCGAGCGTTACTCATTTGTAAGTGCAGGTGCTTTGTAGTCGACTTCCTTCCGTCGGATGAACAAAACCTCAGGAAATAAGAAGAAAGAGGAGAGGAGGAAGACGAAGAGGAAGCATGAAAGAGGGGTGCTGGGGTGAAGAAGCGGTCCAGAGGCATGCCCTTGTGATCCCTTTTTAAAAAAGAAGAACAAAATCGAGATGAGCCGTTGGGGATCAAGGGTTGATGGAGGTTCGGTTGGTGATGGAAGGTGATCTGAGAAGCTCATGGAGGAAGCGGGCGAGAGGGGGAGAGGATCCTTCTAGAAGGATCCTTTATGAAAGAGGCGCCTCCTTTCTTTCCTTTACGAAGGGTTTTCGAAAACCCTAAAAATATATTTTTAAAAAAAAGGGCCCCTTATTTTTGGGTTTTTACAAAGGGTTTTTTTAACAAAAACCATTTTCAGAAAGAGTTCTAATTGCATATTTGTCTAAACTTTTTTCGATTTTTTTTATTGTTTTTTATTTTATTATATATATATATATATATATATATATTTTGTTCTTTTCTTTGTTTTCTACATTTTTTTGATATTTTTGGAATAAGATCCTAAAATTTATGAAAAAACAAGGATTTAAACTATTTTTTTTGTATTTTTGAGAAATATTTACAAAAGATGGTTTTCAAGGCTATTTTGGGGAAATTTCTTCAAAAGAATGGGTTTGGACCAAAGTTTTGAGAAAATATTCGAATTTTAAACCTTGAATTGAGGAATATAACGTGATGGATCCAAACGGACACCGGATGAACTGTCTGAGCTTTTCAAAAAGTTATTTTTGGAAGTTTTGAGAATTTGATTCAAAGATTGGACAATGAAGCTCAGATTTGGATCTTTTATCTGGATCTGAAATTGCGTCGGACATATAAAATGAATTTAATTTCAGTAAAACTTGAGAAATGAACTGGGATTTAGATTTAAAGCGACTCAATTGCTCAAAAAAATGAAATCAGGGGCAAAAGGGGAATATTTAAAAGATTTTGAAAAATTTGGGGTGTTCACACTCTACAGTTCTTTCCAGAATGCGGATCAAAATCTTATTGGTGGCCTCTGTCTAGCCATTCCCTTGGGGATAATACGAAGCCGAGAAGTGGTGATGAATCCTAAACTTTGAGCAGAAGGTCTTCATCTTCTCATTCTTGAAGTGACTGTCGTTATCTGACACAATATCATGTGGGATGCCGAAGCGACAAAGAAGGTTTTTATGAATGAAAAAAATCACATGTCGGCCTTCTACCGTTTGTAGAGTCACAACTTCGACCCATTTGGTGAAGTATTCTGCAGCTGCGAGGAAGTATTTATGGCCATTAGAAGTTGAAGGAGTGATCGAACCTACCACGTCGAAGGCCCACATCGAAAAAGGCCAGGGAGAAACCACAGACTGCAAATAGGCGGCTAGCGCATGAATGGAAGGTGAGTGCATTTGACATTTGATGCACTTCTTTATAAATTGATGGCAATCCTGCTGCATGGTTTTCCAATAATATCCTGCCTGGATGATTTGCTTGAGGAGTGTTTGGTAGCCGACGTGGCCAACACAAATTCCCTCGTGTGCCTCTTGGACAACTTCCATGGCTTCATCCTTATCTAAGCATCTGGCGTACTCAAAACTGAACCCACGACAGTAAAGAGTATCGGCAAGGATGAAATAACAGACTGACATGTGTTAAATCGCACATTGCTCCTTTCTTGGCATTTCCGATGGAAATTCACCAGTTTCAATAAAGTTTTTGATGTCTTGATACCAAGGCTTCTCTTTCTGAGTGACTTGGTTTACTTGCTCAGCTGAAATGTAGGCAGGTTGATCAAGTCTGTCAATCTCGAAGGAACGACAAGATTCACTGTTTTTAAATGACAAGATAGAGCCCAAACAGGCTAGACCATCTGCTATGTGATTGTACTCCCTCTTGACATGATTGAGCTAAAATTGTTCAAAGTTGCCTATGAGAGCTAAGGCAATCTTCTGATAGGGAATCAATTTTGAATTCTTCACTTGCCATTTTGCATTAACTTGACTAACAACAAGCAATGAGTTGCCGAAGGCATGTACTCTCTTGACATTGAAGTCTTGCAAAATTTTGAGGCCTTGTATCAAAGCTTCATACTCGGCCATGTTGTGAGTACATTGAATGCTGAGCTTGAGGGAATAAGGGATCATCTCCTTCTCAGTTGTGATCAACAAGATCCCAATCCCTATACCAGACATGTTTCTGGCTTCATCAAAGAAAAGGGTCCAAACTGAGGACTCCTGAATACTGCAGATGCGATCATCGGGAAAATCATCTTCTGCCTTGATCTCTTCTATCAACGGGAAATCTACCAACTGATCTGCGATGGACTGACCCTTGACTGAAATCTGAGAAACATATTCCAAGTCATACTGCATCAAGAGGACTTGCCATTTCGCAATCCGTCCAGTAAGAAAAGGTTGCTCAAGGATGTACTTGAGAGGATTGAGCTTTGATAAAATTTTTATTTCTGATGCCAACAGATAATGTCTCAGCTTCTGACACATCCATACCAAGGCTAAACATGTCTTCTCCATCTGAGAATATATCTTCTCATAGTCGATGAAGGTCTTGCTGATGTAGTAGATGGCATGTTCTATCCGGCTGCCTTCCTCGTACTGCGCAAGAAATCTGCCACAAGCATTCTGATTGACAGAAATGTACAAGAGAAGTGGCTTTCCCAGTTTTGATGGCTTCAGAACAGGCGGATTGAGGAGATACTGCTTGATGCGCTCAAATGAGAGCTGACATTCTGGTCCCCACTCAAATTTCACTTCTTTTCTTAATAAGTGATTGAAGGGCTCGCATCTCATGGCCAAATTAGAGATGAAGCACCGAATAGACTGAATGCACCCCTGAAGGCTTCAGAGTTCTTTTAGATTGGTGGAAGGCGGCATATCAATGATTGCCTTTGCCTTGGCAGGATCCACCTCTATGCCTTTCTTGTTGATCATGTAGCCAAGCAGTTTGCCCGACTCTACTTCGAAGACACATTTCTGCGGATTGAGTCTCAACTTGTAGAGAGTAAGTCTTTTAAAGACTTGGCCGAGAGCATCGAGATGATCCTCTCCTTCTTTTGATTTGACCAGGATGTCATCCACATAGGCATCCATGTTCTTGTGCATCTGGTCATGGAAGATAACGACCATCGCCCTCTGATAGGTTGCCCCAGCATTCTTAAGCCCAAACAGCATGACTGTATAGCAGAACGTACCCCAAGGCGTAGTAAAAGATGTTTTTGATTGGTCACGAGTGGCCAACTTGATCTGATTGTAGCCTGAGTATCCATCCATAAAGGAAAACATGGCGTGACCTGTCGTGCTATCGATCAGAAGATTGATGTTGGGGAGTGGGTAATAATCTTTTGGGGTAGCCTTGTTGAGATCCTTGAAATCAATGCAAATCCAGACTTTGTCATTCTTTTTGGGAACTGCCACGATGTTCGCCAACCAATCTGGGTACTCAATAGTCTGAATGAATCCTGCCCTTAACAACTCCTCAAGTCCTTCTTTAACTTGTGGCGCTACTAGGGGATCCATCTTTCTGAGTTTCTGCTTGATTGGCTTGCAATCTAGCTTCAGTACGAGATGATGCTCGACTAACTTGGGGTCTAAGCCTGGCATATCCTCATAAGTCCAAGCAAAGACTTCTTGATGCTGTTTGAGGAAATGGATGAGCCTTTCTTTCTCATCTGAACTTAAGCTGAAACCAATTTTAAGGATTTTTGGATCATCTTCTGAGCCGATGTTGACATCCTCTATCGGATCCTGAACCAATGGCGATGGTTCACCCTACTTCTGAATACTGGCAAATTCTGGCAATTCTTGAATCGCTGAGTCGAACTTTGCTAATTCTTCAATCTGCCCTGCTATTTTGCTGACCTCTGCCCCTGCCTTTGCCTTGCAGATTCTGGCCAGTTTGGAATTATTTTGAAAAAAGTTGGTATTGATAATGAGCCTTTTGAGTAATCTAGGAGCCATGATCCTGGCAA
Source organism: Nuphar pumila (assembly GCF_984573655.1). Lineage (NCBI taxonomy): Eukaryota > Viridiplantae > Streptophyta > Magnoliopsida > Nymphaeales > Nymphaeaceae > Nuphar > Nuphar pumila. The sequence goes on along the minus strand of NC_143256.1, from coordinate 32,707,234 downwards.
TCCTGAAAAGCACAAAGAAGGTTTTTAAGAAAAGGTAAGAGATTCAAAAATAGCCTTTTGTACAAAAATAAAGAATGATGACATAGAAAAAGATATAAGCAAAGAATCATGTACGCTAAAATGAGAATAGGAAATCAAAATTTCATTGATTGAAATATCTTTGATATTTACATATGACTTGTTGAAGAAAAGAAAGAAATTGGGGCAGAAAACACTAGCATTGTCTTTATCATTCTGCTCCCTTGACAAAGGTGGTCTTTCTGTCGGACGATTGACCTGTGAAACCCATACCTGCGCTGGTGACATGCCGAGCGGGGATGATCGGCTCTAGGATGCCATCTCCATTCTTACCAAGGCCCCTGAAGGGTTGGTAGCCATGTTTCACCAGAAGATCAAACCCTTTCTTAGTTTTCGCGAACTGAGGAAATAGAGGATGATCTTTGAACGAAGTGCAATCGAGGCGCCCACCTAGCTTGAAGAAGCGAGGTCCCTGCCACTAAACCACTGCTGCAACATTTTCTGTCGGCTGGACTTCTTTCAACTTCAACATGTCCAGGCTTTCACTCAAATTGATTTCATCAACTTCCCGGATGCTCGGGATGTTGGCAGTGAAAGTAGGACGGGGAATCATCGGCTGTAGGATTCTTTCCTCGGGATCCTCTCCTAGGACTGTGGTAATCATGCCTCCCTTTGACCATTTGATGCAATGATGAAGGGTTAAAGGAATAGCATTGGCGTTGTGGATCCAGGTGCTCCCCAACAGAAGGTTGTACGTGGGCGGCACATTGACCACGTGGAACAAAACAGTATGCACCGAATAATTGCTAAAAATTTCAAGGAAGACTTTTCCCCTGGCTATCTTCCCATGGTTGTCAAAACCGTAGATCGTGATCAGATTTGGGGTGTATTCTTCTTCCTTCAGGCCCAATGCCCTAGCTGTCATCTCTGGACAGATATTGAGGTTGCTGCCTCCGTCAACCAGCACGTGAGGGACTGTCATGCCCCTGGTTTGCACCACTATGTATAAAGCATTGTTGTGGAAAGAGTGAGGTTTTGTCAAATCCTCATCAGAAAATGTGATTGGTGCATTGGTCATGGTCTGGTTGACGATTTGAGCCATATCCTGCGGTGTTGTGCTAGGCTTGACTTTGATCTTCCGCAACAGGTCTTCTAGCACTTGTTGATGTTTCGGGGAAGCATGGGTCAAGTCCAGGATAGAGATGTTTGATAGAGCTGTGATTGGCTTCCGTACTGACCCTGAAGTTTCATCCTTCTTTGAAGCTGCCTTAACGAAGCGCCTCAGAATCCTGGGAGTTAGCTTGGCAATCTCTGTGGTCACCTTTGCTGGCTCCTTAGTTGGTTTCTTGTTGCTAGAAAATGCAGTAATATCCACCCTCTTGGCGGAAGACTGCGCTTGACAAAGGACTTGGACCCTGATGTTGATCCTGAATGTCCTGGCTAGAACATGGTTGAATATTGTTCTGGAGAAGAATTGTTTGTTCTGAAATCACTGATGCTGAATGCTTAGGAAAGGGCTTGGACAGAATTTCCAGTTGTTCTTCGTCCTCATCCTTAATTAACAAATTCTTGTCAATACAGTCCTGGATGATGTTTTTAAGGACAAAACAGTGCTTTGTGTCATGTCCTACAGTCCAGTGAAACTTGCAGAATTTATCGGTCCACTTACCCATAGCAACTGGCGGATCTGCCACCTTGGGGAGTTTGATCATTCCTTTTGACATCATATATTCCAGGATGTCTTCGCGGGACTGCTCTAGAGTTGTGAACTCCCTATCATAACTTCATCCTTCATGCTTCGGCTTCTTTGGCTGTTTCGCTTCTGGCTGTGGTGCTGATTGGACAAGTTGTGGCTTAATAAACTTTCCTTTTTTGGGCTGCAGAGTTCGTTCTTTCAGCCTTGGAGAGCCCGACATTCTTGCTGCGATTTTTCTTGCTCTTCTTGCTGCCAGAACTACTGTTGTGGTCTGAAAAATCCATAGAGTAAGCCACGTGTGCTTTCTTCTTTTGCTTGGGATTCTCTCGGACGAAAGGGTAACCCTCATATAGGCCATTATCCAGTCCTGTCGTGAGCCACTCGGCTCTCTCAATCAGTTTGATGAATGACTTGGCAGGAGACGTAAAGATTAGGTTTCTCAGAGGCTGAGCAAAGTTGTTCAAAATAATTTGCAGGGCGTGCTCCTCTAGGATGGGAACCTTCATTTTGTTATAGGTGCTCCTCCACCTGTGGATGAATTCACCAGCCCTTTCATTCTCATTCTGCTTGAGATTGTATAGATGGTTGAGAGTTAGTGATGCCTCAATGTTGAACATGAAGCGCTCAATGAAGAGATTCACGACTTTATCGAACTCTCTTAGTTCGATAGGGTTGATGTGGTCTGAATACCTGTTCCCTCTAGGCTACGAGGAAAGCAAATGAATAATGCCCTATTGTCTTTCCTGAAACGACCGCACTCTGCGTAGAACATGGCCAAATGGGCCTTGGGATTGCCTGTTCCGTCAAACTTGAGGAACTTCCGAGGAAGATTCTCCAGATTGTCATCCCCGTCTAGGCCATTATAGAAATCTGCGCCAGAGTAGGTCTGCTTGCCCTTGCTTTTGACCTGAATGTCCTTAATTGCCTGATTCATTTCTCTCATCTGCACGTGCATCAGATCATCAACTGGAATAGGTTTGTTTATTGATTCGGGTTTTGCAGTGATCTTCCCAAACTGCCGTGGAGGATTCTGATTATAAAAAAATTGCTCTTCCTCTTCTGATTCTTCTTCGGCTGATTTTGATTCCTCAGAGGTGGTGTCAGGCTGGACCTTCTTTCTGACGATCCTGACTGGCTTTTTCACAACTTTCTTTTTCAGTTTGCTTTTCGAAACAACCTTCTTCAGACTGGCCATAGCTTGTTCTGACATCATTCTGGCCATCATCTTCTGGAATAGACTGTACATAGCAGGATCGATATCATCTTGCTTGTTCTGGCCCTGTCCTCTGACCGGCTTGGGAGAATCCATTCCTTTGTTCTCACTGTCGCTGTGCTGAGGTGCTGTCTCTTTCCCAGCTCTTGTCTGAACCATCTTGACAATGCCAATGATTTCTGCAGAATAAGAGAATGGTTAGAGCGCAGAAGATCTTTTGAAAACACGGCCCTTTTTTTAGAAAAGACAATAACAAAGGATTTGATAGACAATTAAACAAGTTATTCCATCACCAGGGATCAGGCCTCATCCATCATGATAAGAAATGTTTTGAAGAAGAAGTGGAAGGAAGGTCCCATCACTAGGGATGAGGCCGTCACGAGAATTGTGACCATCTATGTTATAAAACAAGATAAAAGAATAATTTTTGGCTCAAAAAAGCTTTTTAACAGAACAAAAGTTGCATTTTATTGATGACAAAATTTAAATACAAAGAGAGGGTGGATAAACAATTTGCCACCATTCTTGATATTCAGAAGATACATTGGGTCCAGGAAATACAGACAAAGGAATGAAGGAATCCCAAGTGTATTTGGTTACAAGGTATGCCCCATACCACTGATCCGACTGCAGATCGAATTTTGGCATATGGCCTGCCAGGAAGCGAATGTTGGCGCGAACCTGCCGCTGCGAGAACTGTCTGAGATACCTCTCTGGCTGATAGTCGATACAAAAGAAAGGGCCAAGCAACCTGTAACGCTTGCTACGAGCATAAGTGTAGCGAGGAACTGATTCTTGTCTTTCGAAGTAATCCCAAAGGATGTGTTCCTGGTGCAGACTCTCAATCAAAGTTCAATACTGAACAACAAACTTCGGCTTCTTGCTGCTGAACCTTAAGGAACTGGCCTTTGATGGCACATGTCGTAGGAACCAAGACTGCAAGGCATATGTGCATCCTTCCACCAAAATGGTCTCTAAGGGAGAAACGAGCTAAGCCTCGGTAGAGAAAGAATAAAGCGGCCATGGACACTGAAAGCTAGCGGGTCTGCTTGCTTTCTCACCTTCAAAAGAGTTGGGCGACTCTGACATCGATGAAATTTTGACCGTCCTGGAAGAACGCTAATCCCACTGTGCATAGGATCATGGCATGCTGGATTCTTTCTTTCGCTGCTCGAGACAAGGTGTCAACTTCTTCGTAGGCTCCATACTTGCGATAGAGTCTGAACAGGTCAATAAACTGACTTCCATTGATCTCAGTGAGAGGCCAAGATCTGCTACCTATTGCTCTGGCTATTGCTTCTCGAACATCTATCCCCTTGACATTGATCAGGAACTGTTGCTCGACCAGATCATCTGGCTGACCAGCTGGCTCTGGAAATCCCATGATGTCACTGAATTCATCCATTAGCAGAGTCATCTCCCCCCATGGAAACCAAAATGTGCAGGTACGTGGATTCCACCGTTCTACCATAGCTTGAATCAGACTGCCGTTGATGGTTCGCTTGACCACTGTCGATGCCATCTCCAATCCACAATCATCCAAGTGGTCTGGGAACATACGTGAGAAGGTGGCGAACCAAGAATAATACCACCAAGGGAAGAAGGAATGAGATTGGATAACCCAAAGATCCGGGGTTCCATCCCTTATCTGATAGAAGACATGATCTCTGGGAAAGACATCATCAAGGGAATTGGACACCATCGGAATGATACTGAGGCAAAGAAGAAGGGATTTAGATAGAATGCAGGACACCACAACCAAGCAGTGGATTAGCGACGACCACATTCCGTCGCTATTCTGTCACTAATCCGTCGCTAACAGGCTTAGCGACGGATTAGCGACGACGATGCGATGGTATGCTTATGTCGTGAATTTTTCGACGCTAACTGCAGACGGAATAAATTCGTCGCTCGGTCCGTTGCTAATTGCGACGGAATAACGAGCGACGTATTCCATCGCCAATCCACCGGTACTAAACGGCGACCTCGATTGGTGACGGATTTACATCCGTCGCTAGATTTATATATATAGCGACGGAAACATCCGTCGCAAACACGAAAAAAAATAAAAAAATTTTGTTTGAAAATTAAATACCGAGAAGGGTACAATTTATATTTTCTATACAATTTATATTTCTTGTAAATAAAAAACAAACTACACATAAAATTTCATATAAAAGGAATCTACAACAATTAATCGTTCCACCTTAAAATTAACAAGTTTAATTATTTACAATTCAACAATTACAATTTGAAAACAAAAAAAATAGAACTTCTTTAACACAGTTCTCTAATCATCGCCAAGATTTTATGCGTCTTCTTGTTCATTGCCTTTATTTGTCTCTTCAGCTCCGCTACGTTGATTATTGCTAGCAGCCTACACAAGAAAAGAACAGTCAATATTGATAAACAAAATATAATGGAATAAATTACACACTATATGTAATTCTATCATGTGCTCATATGTGTTTTAAGGCAATAAAAAAACTTTATATGTGATTCTATCATGCTCATATATATGTGCTCTAAGGCAGGCAAAAAACTCTATATGTGATTCTATCATGAATTATATGTGTTTTAAGGCATTAAAAAAAATTATATGTGATTATATCTTGCTCAGATGAGTTCTAAGGCAGCTAGAAAAACTCTATATGTGATTCTACCATGCTCATATGTGCTCTAAGGCAGGCAAAAAGCTATATATCATTAAGCATGCTCATATGTGATTCTAAGGCAGGAAAAAAACTATATATCAAAAAGCAAAAAACTTTATATGTGATTCTATCATGAATGATATATGTTCTAAGGTAGTAAAAAAACTCTATGTGTAATTTTGGCATGCTCATATGTGTTTTAAGGTAGTCAAAAAACTGAATATGTGATTATAACATGTTCATATGTGTTCTAAGGCAGTCAAAAAACTGAATATGTGATTATAGCATGCTCATGTGTTCTAAAGCAGTCAAAAAAACTTTATATGTGATTCTATCATGCTCATATGTGCTCTAAGGCAGGCAAAAAACTTTATATGTGATTATAGCATGCTCATATGTGCTCTAAGGCAGACAAAAAACTCTAATGTGATTCTATCATGCTCATATGTGCTCTAAGGCAGACAAAAAGTTATATATGTGATTCAATTATGCTCATATGTGTTCTAAGGCAGACAAAAAACTGAATATGTGATTATACCTGAGAGGGACCTGCAATCGAAGATCCCCTGTTCAACACAAAATTGTTGAACTCATCTCGGAGAAAGGGGGCGACGGTGTCATGGAAGTAGTTGTTCAGTGTGTCCTTAATGATCTGGCGTACATCATCACCGGAAAGAATAGGCTGTTGTTTGGAGCTTATGTCGGTGGAAGAAGTCTGTGAGTCGTAACTGGAAGAAACAATAATTGGTGAAGTGTTCATATTACTTCCAAACCCGAACACGCAACCTTTTTTGGGTTCACCTGCTGCAGTCACCCATGCTGCAGGATCAAATGATGGATGCTGAGTAGCGTCATCGCCATATCGCTCTACCATCTATTGCTCATATGCCTCCTACAAAATAATGTTTAAAGTATGCATTAATAATTAATGATAACATTATGATAACTTGCATATTGCAATGATTATTAATAGAATAAATACATACTGTTGTCGTTCTCGCCTTCTCTGATACGAAGACTCCCGTAGTCTACTGTTTATGTGTTTCAACAAACACATCATTATATGGTACAATGTCTCTTTTTTCTGCTTCCTGCGAAGTTAAAGGACAAAAGATTTAGTTCACAAGTTTGCAACAATACTTATAAAATTAATATTATATATTGATGAGTTACCATTTTCTTCAAGTGGCTCCCAAATATCTTAGATCCACCTGTGTGTAGATGGGTGTTATCATCGCAAAAAAAATTTCCTCTCTCTTGCAAGAGAGAAACGAGTTTCGCGAGTCAAACTCGACCAAAGTTTTGAAAATGGTTTTGAAAATTAACTCGCCTCCGTTTTAAAAATTTGTGAGAAAATTTCGTGGAATGGGATCCGCCTGTTGGTACGAGGTTCAACCGTTCTTGGCGCCTTTACCAGGGGTAATTGAACCAAAGATCAATTACGTGCTTTAACTTGACTCAAATATCTAAATTATGCTCTATTTTTCCTAGAATGCACAAAGAATCAAGCTTGTGCTATGAAATTTATAAAATAATGCAAGTTTAAGAAAATATGATGTTTGCTTTGGAAAATATGCTTTGAAAATGATTGGAAAAGTACTTGAAAATTGAATTCTTGGGAAAATCATTGAATTTCATTGGAAATCAGAAATTTGCATTGGAAAGTGATTTCTTAGGAAAATTTGAACTTTAGAAAATTGATTTTGAAATTTAGAATTGCTTTTCTGAGAAAATGGATTTGAGAATTCTGAGGAAATCTAAGAAATTCATTGGAAAATGACTTTTGAAATGAAAAATGGATTCTCAAGAAACTGGGTTCTCAGGAAAATGGGAAATATGAGAAAATCGATTTTTTTGAAAACTTGAGACTTTGAAATTTCAGAATTTTAAAACATTGGAAAATTTTGGTTTGAACTTAGGAAATGCTTTGAAATCTCTTTTGAAAACTTAGGATTTTGAGAAAATCAGATCCTGAGAAAGACTTGGAAATTCTTGAGAAAACTGAATTTTCTGAATATGAAATTGGAAAATGAGTTTGTAAATAATGCAATTTGAATGATATGAATGAATGAATATAAATTTGAAAAGGGAATTTCATTGAGAAATTGAGAAATCTTTTTGAAACTTTGAGAAATGTAGTGCATTTTTAAGTTAGCCTAAGAGTGTAGGCTGAATGTGGCTAATACGAAGATCATAAATATTGGTTTTCTTCGTATTCTGACTATGTTCATAAATACGAATCCCACTGAGTTTACAAACTCCATAACAGCTTGTGCACGTGCCATTCGTGTAAACCATAGTGAATTTGAAATAAATATGTATGAATCATACATCAAATATTGAAATTTGTAGAAATTAAACTATATGCAATGCAACCCTATTCTAAGCAGAAATATAACTCTTATTCCAAATTATTATATTTGATATTACATTGAATTGAAATAAAATAAATAAAAGCTAAGTCTTCTTCTTGAATGTTCCTGCAAAACTAGAAAACAAGGTTAGCACAAAAATATAGGTTTTTCTGAATTTATCCGAAAATATGGGAAATTATCGAATAATATTCAGATATAAACCCAAATTCATACCCCATTTGATATAAACATGATAAATACTGAATAAATTTTAAAAATAAACTTGAAAATTCGAAATTGGGGTAAAAATGACCAAAATGCCCTTGATGACCTTGAAATCAGGGTTTTCTGAAAGAAATTTTGTAAATTTTGGAATTTTTAAAATCAAATGAAATAAATCAAACATAATATGATATAATATGATGATATGCATGAAATTTTGGAGAATTAGAACTTGAAATTTTAAAATTTAGGTCAAAATGACCAAAATACCCCTGATAACAAGACTATGGCCTTGAAACCAGGGTTTTCTGAAATAAATTTTGCAAAAATGGAAAATGTGAAATGAAAATGACATTAAAATTAACCCTAATATGATTATACATGATAATTTACATGAATAAAACCCTAAAATGGCAACAATATCATAAAATATCAATTTTAACTTGATTTTCGCCTGATTTTCGCTTCTGAATTTAAAGATAAACTAGCACCTGAAGCAAATGAACTTGGAATTAATCCAAATTTGGCATAGACACCTAAAATAACTCTAAAAACAGAATGGAGCATGAAAATATTTTTTTTTTGTATTTTTAAATATAAAAATTCAACTAAAAACCCTAAATTTTGTGATTGTTTCCTAAAATATTGATTCTAAAGGGGATTTCAGATATCAAACTTCCATAAAAATTTCCCAAATTTTATGGGGTGACAGAGGACATTAAGGCAAGGATTTTTTCATTTTACGCTTTCTGTTTTTGACCTATGGTCGGAGCAGTGCCACTCCGGCAAGTTGGATCGAAATCCGGCGACTCTAGGATTTAGGGGAAACAGACAGGTTTCGGTAGAAAATATGGGAAAAATTGTAAACAGATGGGAAAAAGACTGAAATTGTGGGAAAATGTCCCTGACAAACACATAAAAATTTTGTCTTTTTACATAACTGGAATTTGGGTTACGGTTTGGAAAAGGGCACGCTGTTATCAGAGACCCAAATCTTTGGAATTTTAGGATATTGAAATATGTCAGACAAAAAATAAAATTTTGGAAAAAATACTTAAACAGTTCCAAAAATCCCAAAATTTTGGGAAATGACAGGAAAACATGTTAAAAACAACTTTTGTGTTGAATTTTTTTGCAGACGGGCTACAGATTGGGCGGAATTGGTGCATTAGAGTCTGTCTATACCCTGACGAAAGAAAATCGAGATTTTCCCAGGGGTCTGAGAAATCCGATTTTTTACAGAAAGCAAAACTAACTGGAAAACCTAAACATTTCCAGATCATTAGTAGATTCAATCGTGAATCCACTGTAATTTTTGTAGAACAATTTGAATCTCCCACAGTCGTGTCGGAGGTTCTTGTCTGCTAAAGCGGAAATTGAAGATTCAGAGAAGTCAAAAACCTGAATTGGGATTTGATTTTTAAAACAAAGTTGCAGAGCCCAAATCAATATGGGTTTTTTACAGGGAATCACAAACACATAGATGCATCTACCATAAAAGATTCAAGATTTATTGGCCGGAAATTAAGCATGAAATGACAAGTGGACTATGCACATCGACTAAGACACTAGAAAATTATCAAATAACACTATATTGTATAAGTAAAATGACTATGAAATAATACAACTAACTTAATGCAACATAGAAGCTACGTGAAAATGAAACAAAAATCAACAGGGGGGCATGATGTATTTTGATATTGGCTTTTGCAAGGAGGGATCTGATCCATGCATCGGATGGATCACCTCTTTACGTAACCATAACATAAAAACCTTTGTTTCATGTTAAATCCATAGATTAAAAAAAAAAGATTTAGCAAGATGGATCCAGTTTTAAACTGGTTTTACATTAGATTCCTCCCTCTCAAAGAGAATAGCACTGAAATTTAACTAAATAAATAAAAAAAATCGGTAAAGGGAAAGAGCATATTGACTTACCTTGGGTTTATGCTTGAAATGGCTGGAGATGAGTTGCAATTGAAGGGCTACTGTGGTGACTGCTATGTTGTGGTTCATGGCTGCAACCAAAGGGGTTTGCCCCTTTGTTGATGGGCTGGAGAAGATGGCAGATGAAGTTGCCAAGGAGGGTGATGACTGGGCGTGAAGGAGGGGTGTCAATGAAGGGGAACTTACCGGAAGTTGAAGTTGTGGCTGGTGTTGTGTTGGAGGTGGTTGGAACCGATGGAGGAAGCTGTTGGTGCTGTTGGCTGGAGCAAGGAGCTTGGAACCGATGGAGGAAGTTGTTGGCTGGGCGTGGATCTTCAAAGGGGAAGCTGGCTGGGCGTGCAGGAGGAGGCCTGCAGTTGGAGATGCCCGGAGGTGGCTGGCAGTGGTGGTGTTGAAAGGCTGTTGTTGGTACTCCCCTTGTGGTGGTTGTATGGTGGTAGGTGGCTGTAGAGAGGTTGGAAGGCTGTTGTGGCTGTAGCAGCCAAGAGAGAGAGAGAGAGAGGCGTGAGATTAGAATGAGAGCAGTTGTCCTTCTCTTTGGTTAGTAACTTAGGTTTTAATTCATTAAAACCTAAGTTGCTAATAATAATAGCTGACTTTATTTATTTATTTATTTTTACAGCCATACGTGAATGGCTAGAGTCTTATGGCCTTTGAAAAAGATGGAAAGGAGGTAAGGAAGAAAGGGGAAAGAAGGAAGGGAAGAAGGAAAAGGGGAGGAAGGAAAAAGGGGGGCTGAAAAGGGGTATACCTGAGTGGCTGGGAGAGGAGAGAAAGGAGGAAAGAAAAAAAAAAAGAAAGAAAGAAAAAGGAAAAAGAAAGAAAGAAAAGAAAGAACGAAAGAAAAGAAAAGAAAAAAAAAAGAAAATGGAGGAAGAAAGAAAGGAAATGGGATGGAAGGGAAGCTAGGCTGGTTGACCTCCTTGTGGGTCCCACCTTAGGAAGAATAAAATAAAATAAAATAAAGAAAAAAATAAAATAAAACAAACAGCAAAAAATATGAAAAAGATAATTTTTTTTTCTTTTCTTATAAACTCAAACAAGAAAATGCGAATGGATGGGCCATATCAGAGTGGGTCCAAATTCTACTTTTAAAATTCATTTTGATGATTAAAGGGGGTAAAATAGTCTTTTCAGAAAATTTTCAAACGAAACGAGCTATTTTTGGCAGTTTTTTGAAACGAGCTTGAATTTTGAAGTTCAATACCCCGTTGCGAAGCAAATCCAGTGTAGAATTTGAAAATTTGATTTTGAAAGAAATCCAGATTGTTTTTCTCAAGAAAATATTTCCAAATTTAGAATCCCAGGGGTAAAAATGTCAATTTTGAAAAACTTGGGGTTTGAAATTGACTTCTGAAAGCTTTTGAAACGTGATCTGGATTGAAATTTATAAAATTGGAGTTCTGGACTTCGAAAATGGAATGAAATGTGATGAAATGTTATGAAATGCTGAGAAATGATATGAAATGATAAGAAATGACATGCGAAATGCAGACCCTGAATGAAGAATTTTGGATTTTAATCCCTGATTGGCAGCTGTACCAGTTTAAAAAGCATTAAAATTGATAAAATTTGCAAAATAACTCAAGAAATGGTTTTTGGGACTCTACTGGGTCAGAGTGGCACTGAAAATTGGGGTTCGAGTTGGACTGAACTAAGATAAGCTAGATTGAGCTGGATTCTAGAGTTTCAGAACTCAAATGAACTGACTAGACACTGACTCAACTGACCTTTCCGACTGAATTTTCAAGTAAAGTTGCCATTTTAGAGAAATGGTATGGAATGATCACTGGAATGAAGTGAATTATGAACCTGAACTGGGTTTGAGCTGAAACAAAAGTCAGTAATACCGAGATGAACTAAAATCGAGGCTCAAACACTAGCTCAACTGACTGAACTCGGCTCAATTTCAGTTGAAAGAGCTAAAATGGACTAAAATTGGCTCCTGAACACTTAGAAATGGTTTTGAACTGAAACTACAGTGCTTGAACTCCTGGTGAGCGCAAGTTAGACTTTGGGGAACATGACTGACTGGGAATGACTGACTCGGAGACAATTGGTTTGGATTTGAGTGAGAAATGAGCTCATTTCTGAAGAAATGATCCCATTTTGGCAGGAATGGTCAGAAATGAAAATGGTCTATTCATTGTGAGCTCAGATGAGCTTGAGATGACTGATATTCTAACTGTCCTGAACTGACCGATGAGCTTGGTTGACTTCGACTGACTGGGGTCCGGGATGACCTAGGGGTAAAATGGTAATTTCTTAATAAAAATGGGTAAAATGGTGATTTTGTAAAACTGACTCAGGGTTTGACTCCTACACTGACTTAACAGGGTTGGCACTGCATGAGGAGGGTTGTTTGAGAATGGATGTGGAAAATTTGTGGTGTTTACAAGTGCCCCTCTTTGCTACTAAGCTGGCTTGAAGACGAGTTTAGTGGTAAAGAAAACACACCAAATTTGGGCTATAAAAGCCTCAGTTAGAAGGATCTGACTGGATATGAAAATATTAGCCCTGATGAAAATGGTAGATATGAAGTGAAGAATAAAGAAGAAAAATTTGCTTCTAAGAAGTGAGATTCAGGTTTTTGCCCTTAGCCTGGATGGGACGGGAAATACCTCATGTAGGAACGAAGCTCAGGTTTAACCCTTAACCTCACTGTAAACACCCCAAATTTTCACTCACCTCCCCAGCATTTCCACCAAACATCATCATTCAGCTTTTGAATCGCCAGAGGGCAAAATGGTCATTTTCTGAGCTCGGACCTCGCAAAAGTCCAAATTTCATCTGCAACTCTCAAAATTTCTCTATTTTGTCTCAAATGTTCAAAATTTTACTCCTGACAGAAGACAAGAATCTTCAAGTCTTGGTTCAAGATTCTATTGCATAAGACATGACATTGCATATCATTGCATGAGCATTTCATATCACTGCACTGCACAGCATGTCATTTTGAGGTCCAGAACTCTCGATTTTAAAATTTTCAATCCAGATTTGAATTTCAACTCTTTTCAAAATTGATTTCAAAACCCTGGGTCTTCAAAATTATCAATTCTTCCCATTTTACCCCCAGGACTCTGAATTTCAAAATATTTCCTCAGGAAAACAATCTGGATAATTCTCAATAAAGTTCAACTCAAATTTTGCCTTTTGTCAGCTATTTCAACTATCATTCCTTTACAAAATCGCCCTACAGGGGCCAACTCTTTCCAAAAATTCCTGTTTTACCCATTAGTCCAGATTTTATGAAAATTCCAAAAAGAAGTTGTTGTTTTATCCTTATTTCAATAAAGAAGCAATGTGGGACCCACACTGAGCTGGTGTCACACAAGCTTTTCTTTTGAAAATTTGAATTTTGAAAAAACCCAAAAATATAGGAGCCTTGTCCCCTGGATTGGTGCCACTTGTCTTTTCTCTCTCCTCCCATTTCCATGCCAAGTGTCAGTGTGGGGCTACCTTAAGAAGTCGCCACATGTAATCCCATTTATCTTCCATGTGTCACCCTATCCATCCTGCGCCATGTGTCATTCCAAAGATCACCAGGAGATGCCAAGTGTCATAGGTTGTCCTATCCAGAAAAAGTAGGCTTGTCTCCTCTGAGGTGGCGCCATTTGAAGTGTGTCTCCTGCAGAGGACACATGTCAATCTCTCATTTCCTCAGAAAAAGCAAATGCCATGTGTCATTCACTGCTCTTCTCAGAAAAAGCAAATGACACATGTCATTCTATGCTCTCTTTAGAAAAAGTAGAGGACACATGTCATTTTCTGCCTCCTTCAGAAAAAGCAACAATTCAAATATTCAAACTCCAGGCTGAGGTGGCGCAAATCCTGAACTTCACCTTTTCTATTTTGTCTTAGATGGTGCCACGTGTCCCTTTCCCTTCTTTTCCTCCCTCTTGCCACATGGCATCGTAGGAGCCACTCTGAGGAACTGCCACATGTCCATCCTTCATTCCTCCAGAGCCAACCTCCATTTGAAATTCAAATTCACCTTCTGAGGTGGCGCCATTTGAGAAGGCCTCACCAGACAACTGACACTTGTCTGCCTGTGAACACCCCAAATTTTTCAAAATGTTGTAAATATCCCCGTTTTGCCCTTTGCCCCCATTTTCTGGGTAATTGAGTCAGTTTTAAATCTAAATTCCATTCTGTTTCTCAAATTTTGTTGAAATTAAATTCATTTTACATATCTGACTCAATTTCGGATTCGGACCTAGATCAAAATTCAAATCTGAGCCTCGTTATCCAATTTTTAAATCAGATTCTCAAAATTTCCAAAATAACTTTTGAAAAAGCTCAGACACTTTGTCCGGTATCCGTTTGGATCCATCGAATTGTATTTCTCAATTCGGGATTTAAAAATATTTTCTCAAAAACTTGGGTCCAAAACCCATTTTCTGAAGAAATCGAACCCAAACTTTCCAAAACTTCTCTTTTGTAAATTTTTATCTTCAAAAAAGGAAAAAAAAATTTAGTATTCATCTCTCATACTGTTTAGGTTTAGAATCTTATTTCCAAAAATAACAAAAAATCAGAAAATGTCAAGAAAATAACAAAAAAAAATGTATATATCATGAAAATAGAAAAAGAAACAAAATCGGATCTTGAAAGAGGAAGAAGAAGAAAAGAAGAAGGGCAGTTTTTGCAAAAGCCTTTGAAAAGAGCTGGCCTTTGAAATTTTAAGAAAATGAGAGGATTGTTGGCGAAAAAAAAATCGCATTAGGGTTACGAAGGCTCTCTCCATCGCCTTTTGGGTTTTCTCTCCGCCAAACCCTCCAGAAGCTTCACCTTCCCCCCCTCATTCTTGCCTCTCTCTCTCTCCATGGCCAGAACTCCTCCCATGTGCGATCCGGTTGCCCCATCGCCCTCCATCTCCGAATCTTCCTTCTCCACCCTTGATTCCCAACAGAATCTCCTTCTCGAATTATCCTTCATCGTCCTCCATCCCATGGCCATCGATCGCCCTCGCCTCGTCCTCACCCGTCAATCTCCAACAAGAACCTCCTTTCTTCCAGACTTTTCCTCCCTCTATAAAAAAAGGCACAAGGGAAGGGGTCGAGGATCGGATTTTTGTTTTCCCCTTTGAGTCTGTTCTCTGCCTCCCCACATTTCTCCTTCTTCATTCTGCCTGAAAGAAGTTCAGTATCCAAGCCCTCCTCCTTTGAGAACTCCTGCAAACTGGAAGCCTCAAGCCATCAAAAGGAGGTCGTCCGCTCCCTGCGACCGAGAGGATCCTCTGCAGAATCAATCGAAGGAAGCTAACATTCACAACAAGATTATTGCCTTCTCTTACTTCAGCCTTGCAAGAACCCGGGATAATCACACTGTCATACTTGGCGTCCTCTCATCTACAGATTGCCCAGCCGTTTGGAGTGAGTTTGATCATTAGCGTCATCATCCTCCAGTAAGTGGCCACTGTCTGGAATTCCAGTTAGCAGTAGATTGATTTAAATATTGTTTACTGAGATTCAAATGAGTCATTAAGCTCTAGATTAACTAAGGTGTTATCTTCTGATATTTGAAATTATTCTGCATATCATCAATCTTGCAAAATCAATGAACGTTAGAGCATCTGAATGTAATGTTGCTTGGATATTAGTGGATCACCTTTATCTTTGGCAAATGCTTTCTTTTTTTTTTTTTCTCATTGATCGTTGCGTTATCAGGTTAGTTCAATGCTTAATCTCTGAATGATAGAATGCTGATTCTGGATCAGATGTTATTTTTTCTTTTTCCCCAAATAATTGCAGTCGCCAGACTGATTAGATACTAAACTAGTTAACATTTTTTTTTTTCTATGATGCCAGTGAGTTAACATGTCTATAGCGAAACCTGAAATTACAGAATGTGTTAATGATGAGGGCGCCAGTTCTGACTAAATAGTCTCTGCTTAATAATCATGTTGGGTAGGTGTTAAATGTAACCTCAGCAAATGCCCTCCTTTATTAACAGTCTGTATTGGCACGTTATCAATCTTTGTTAGCCTGATGTGTTGGAAGTAGGGATCAGGAATGATGGTATATGTAAATAGTGAGGTCGGTGGAATAAATAAATCACAGTAAAGGGGAACATTAGAGGTGCGTCAAGTGAGACTATCATAAGCTGGGTGGGCCAAATCAGTGAACATTTGCTGTTTGACCCGATCTCCTTATCTGTTATGGTTCAAATCAATGAATCCCCAAGTTGATAAATTCCAAAGTGAATCCCATCAATTGATCTGCTGCACCCTGATATGAATATTGATGTTGGGGATCTGATATAAGTGTAAAATCCCTTTTTGACCAGTAACCCGGTTTATTTGTAGCTGAAGGTCGTCATTCTTTAAAAATAGAAGTTCAGAGTTCATTGATGAAGTGGTACCCAAGTGTCAAACAGTATCATTTTGAAAATGATCTCCATTTATAAACTGAAGACAGTCATACACGCATTATAAACATTGGTTGCTTGTCTAAAGTTTAAGATGATTCACATACATCTCCAATATATATATTCTCCTTCCTTAAACATAAGATATTGACTCAACATAGAGTATCTACACAAGCACTTCGTCATTCATGATATCTTCTCTATATTCTTGTACTAAATGTGTGTTTTGCAGGAAATGCATAGAAATGACTATTTCCTGTTTAGAATTAGAAATCCTTATGATTTTAAATTCAATAATGTAATAGTTAGAATATAATGAAAGATTTCCATTCCTTGCACTAGTATAGAATGAATGAGCATTGTAAAATACCATGAATTACTTGTTTTCATGCATCTTTTCCTTTATTTCTCAAATTCTCACAAATGGTGAAACACGAATGGCACGTGCACCATTTCGTAAGAGGTAATTAATCCTAAGTTGATGATTTACATCAATGGCCATAGTCAGGATGTAAACAAAACTTAGGATTTTTATCTTTTACGAAATAACACTGGATCCACACTGGACCCGTTTTCAAAATTCATCATATTTTCCTTAAATATCTTCTTCTTTTATTAGAATTTAACTTAAAATTAATTCAAAATATATACCAATGGCCATAGTCAGGGTATATTGAGAGCTAATTTCATTTTAAATTCTATAAAAGCACCAAATGTGTTTTATTCTTCGCCTGAATTTAAATATAGATTATTATATAATACATTCAATGACCATAGTCAAGGATGTATTATATCTTCAATCTTATTTTAATTCATCCAAAGAATGAAATAGATTTTCAAAATCCAATTTCAAAATTCTTTTAATTCATTCATCATTTAGGATAGAATTGCATCATATTTTGAAAATTTCCTTTTCAAAATTCCAAGTGATTCTTCTTCTTCATTTCTAAGATCAAATCCTATTCATAAATTCAAATTCAACTCTATTTTCTCAAAAGGATTCAAGAAATCAATTTCAAGGTCCCATTTGACTTTGAAACTTCAGAATCATCTTGTATTTCAAATTCCAAATTCTATCTTAAATTCAAAGTCCAATTTAACTTCTAAAATTCATTTTCCAAAGTTCAATTTAAACTTGGAAGTTCTTGATTCATCTTCTGAATTTAACTCCAAATCCATTTTTAGGGTCCAGGATCCAACACTCATATTGGATCTCAGACTTAAAATCAATTCCTCTTTAGACCCAAACTCCAATTCCACTTTTGGATCTCAGACTTCAGATCCAATTTCCTTAGGATCCGGAATCCAACCTCATATTGGATCTCAGACCTCAGATCCAATCCCTCTTTAGGATCCAGACCCCAAATTTCACTTTGGATCTTAGATTTCAGATCAAATTTCTCTTTAGGAATCAAAACTCCAAATTCCACTTTTTGGATCTCAGGCTTCAGATCCAATTTTCTTATAGGATCCAGCACCAATTTCACTTTGGATCTTATACTTCAGATCCAAATCCATTCTAGGATCCAGAACCTAACTCCACATTGGATCTTAGACTTCAGATCCAAATCCATCTTAGGATCCAGAACCCAATTCTACATTTGGATCTAAGACTTCAGATCTAAACCCATCTTAGGATCCAGAACCCAATTTTATCTCGGATCTCAGATCTCAGATTTTAAATCCATCTTTAGATCCAACTCCATTCCCAATTCTAGATTTCAAATCCAATTCCATTTTCAGATCTCATCTGAATTCCCTAACTCAATTTCTATTCTTAAATACCATTTGAGTTCCTCAATCTATTCCAATTTAAAACTTCAAAATCTAAATTCAAGTATTCATTTCCTTTCCTAAAATCAAATTCAAAGTTCAAAGTCCATTTCTGACTTTGAAACTTCATTTCCTTTCGTTTTAAAACTTCAAGTCATTCCTTCTCATTTATTCTTCTGAATCCTGATTTATTTCAAAGGCTTAGAACTCCTCTGATCTATCTCAAGTTCTATGTTAGATTCAATCATTTCTTCACTCTCTTATCAAGTTTATCTTAGAAATACTTGGAAATTTCTAAATCAAATTTCAAAAAGAGCATACATCCCTGCATTGCACAAGCATGATTCTTTGTGCATTTAGAGTTAGAATAAATCCTTAGATTATATTTAGGCAAAGCAAAAGGCATAGATTCGATCCTTGGTTCGATTACCCCTGGTAAAGGAGCCAGGAACGGTCGAACCTCGTACCGACGAGCGAATCCCGTCTCTCCATCTTTTTTCCCACAAATTTTCAAAACGGAGGTGAGTTATTTTCTAAATATTTTTCAAATAAAGGTCAAGTGAAAACCCGCAAAAGGATTCCTCTTCTCTCTCTCTTTCTTTCTTTTCTCTTCTCTCTTTCTTTTCTTTCTTTTATCCTTCTCCCTTCAAAAAGGAGGAGAATAGAGGTTATAAAAGGGAAAGAGAAGGAAGAGAGAGAAACCAACAAGAGAGGAAAATTTTTGCGATGATCACAGGTTTGGCGACCGTGATGGGACTCGTCTTCGTCCGGTTGAATCTATGCCTTTGCTTTGCTTTTACATAATCTAAGTCTTTATTCTAACATATGTCAGCTTCATTTCCATGCAAACCTTAGGAGCCTAGATTTTGTCCTAAAGCTGACATCATTGCATATAGGATTTAAGTATGGTTTGGTAGGACCATATTGAGGAGATTATCCATGTTCACATTAGACTTTGGTCTTAAATACAACTCTCCTCAATTTTAGGAATTGAATGCAAAACAATGTATGCAAGTATATGCTTCTTCTTATTTAAATCTATCTCTTTAGGACTTGCATTAGAGCCTCCTGATTTTATTGCATGTTGATCATATTTTGAAAACATCCCTACCTATATTGTCCCGGTCTTCACGTTGCTGGGCTGTCTCACTGAACCATAGTTCGGGAGAGAGCCTCACAACTGGACCACTTATTTGGGTTCGCGCCCCCCTACCACGTACCTAAGGGCCATAGTCCGAGGTATATCGGTAGGTGCTCAAGGATGTTGGGAAGCCCTTACCTTAGAACCGGAGAAATATCTTATATGCCACGTACTTCGAGTTTCAGCTTGAGTATATTGGCATACCTTGATTGGAATCAGATGATCTGAACCATAGAGTTAGGATTAAGGTCCTACAAGCTATTTCAAATATTGCATATAGAGTCAGCCTTTAGGGAGTGCTGTGTGCACACCTTTGTTTGTGCAGCTATAATTATGCGATGTTTTCCTTGTGTTCTCCTATAAATATATCAACCTCTTTTAAAACCCTGGGTGTACTCTTCAAAACTTCCTCTATTTTCTAAAAACACCAGGTGTATACTTTTCCTTTTACCTACATTTTTTTCTCTTTTGTGTCAGAATTTTTAAAAAAAAAAAAAAACCTGGAAAGTCTTTTCCTGAGCCCCTTGATCTTTCGAAAATTTCCAGGATTTATGTCTATCCTTTTTCCATCATCAAAAGTCTACCCGTAAGTCCTGCATTCTATCTGACCCTTTTCCTTTTTGCCTCAGTATCACTCTGATGGCATCCGAATCTCCCGATGCTATCTTTCCTTGGGATCATGTCTTTTATCAAATAAGGGATGGAACCCCAGATCATCGGGTCATTCAGTCCCATACCTTCTTCCCTCAGTGGTACTATTCTTGGTTCACCGCCTTCTCGCGTATGTTTCCAGACCATTTGGATGATTGTGGATTGGAGATGGCATCGACAGTTGGCAAGTGAACCATCAACGACAGTCTGATTCAAGCTATGGCAGAGCGGTGGAATCCGCGTACCTGCACATTTTGGTTTCCATGGGGAGAGATGACTATGCTAATGGACGAATTCAATGATATCATGGGATTGCCAGAACCAGCTGGTCAGCCAGATGATCCGGTCGAGCAGCAATTCTTGATCAATGTCAAAGGGGTAGATGTTCGAGAAGCATTGGCCAGAGCTACAGGGAGCAGATCCTGGCCTCTCACAGAGATCAGCGGAAATCAGTTCATCGACCTGTTCGAACTCTACAACAAGTATGGAGCTTACGAAAAAGTCGATACCTTATCTCGAGCAGCGAAAGAAAGAATCCAACATGCCATGGTCCTGTGCACAGTGGGGCTGGCATTCTTTCAGGATGGTCAGAATTTCATCGATATCAGAGTCGCCCAGCTTTTTCGAAGATAGGGAAGCAAGCAGACTCGTCAGCTTTCAGTATCCATGGCAGCCCTAGCTTTTCTCTACAGAGGTTTAGCTCGATTTGCCCTCGGAGAGACCATTTTGGTAGAAGGGTGTACGTATGCCTTGCAGTCGTGGTTCCTGCGACATGTGCCATCAAAAGCCAGTTCTTTCAGATTCAGCGGCAAGCAGTCGAAGTCGGCCATCCAGTATCGAGCCTTGATTGAGAAACTGCATCAGGAGGAAATCGCTTGGGACTTCTTCGACAGAAGAGAGACCATTCCTCGCTACACCTATGCTCGTGACAAGCGCTATAAACTGCTCGGCCCATTCTTCTGCGTAGACTATCAGCCAGAGAGATGTCTCAGACAGTTTTCGCAGCGGTAGGTTCGTGCCAACACTCGCTTCCCGACAGGCCGCATGCCAGAGTTCGATCTACGGTCAGATCAGTGGTCTCGAGCATACCACGTCGCCAAATACACTTGGGACTCTTTTATTCCTTTGTCTATATTTCCTGGTCCTAATGTATCATCAGAGTATCGAGAATGGTGGCAAACTGTCTGCCCACCTTCTCTTTGTATTTAAATTTTGTCAATCAATGAAAATACAAGCTTTTATTTTTGTGGCCAAATCTTATTTTGTTTCATATAGTTACGGATTCATCCCCAGTGATGAGACCTATTTTGTCTTTTCTTTTTTTCCCTCGTCATGACAGACGACCTCGCCTAGGTCACAAGGCGCATTTTGTCACCATAAAAGGGTGATGCGATCATTGCAAAAACTTGTCAATTCCTTCTTTCATGTCTTTTCCTAAAAAGAAATCACATTTCCAAAAATTTCCTCCGAACCCTAATCATTCTTTTCACCTTCACAGGAAATCACTGGCATTGGCAAAATGGTTGTAACAAGGGCAGGAAAAGAAACAGTTCCTCAACACAGCGACAGCGAGGCCGAAGGGATGGATTCTCCCAAATCGGTCAGAGGACAGAATCAAGCAGATGACATAGATCCAGCCATGTATAATCTGTTCAAAAGAATGATGACCAAAATGATGGCTGAGCAGGCCGAGGCCAGTCAGAAAGAAGCTGTTCCAAAAAGCAAGCCAAAGAAGAAGGCTGTAAAGAAACCAGTCCAGATTGTTAGAAAGCAAGTACAGCCTGACACCACTTCTGAAGAAACAGAATCAGCTGAAGAATCGGAAGAGGAAGAGCAATATGTTTATCATCAGAATCCTTCACCGTAGTTGGTAAAAGCCGCTGCAGAGCCCAAATCAATCAATAAGCTTGTTCCGACTAATGATCCGATGCAAGAGCAGATAAAAGAAATGAATAGGGCCATCAAGGATATTCAGGCTAAAAGCAAGGGCAAGCAGACCTACTCCGGTGAAGATTTTTACCATGGCTTAGATGGGGATGACAATCTGGAAAATCTCCCTCGCAAGTTCCTTAAATTTGACGGAACAAGCAATCCCAAGGCTCATTTGGCCACCTTTTATGCCGAATGCGGCTGTTTCAGGAAAGATAATCGGGCGTTATTCATCTGCTTTCCTCGCAGCCTAGAAGGGGTAGCGGCCAGGTGGTATGCAGACCACATTAATCCTATCGAACTACGAGAGTTCGATAAAGTCGTCAATTTGTTCATAGAATGCTTCATATTCAATATTGAAACCTCACCAACCCTCAATTATCTGTACAATTTAAAACAGATGGAAAATGAGAAAGCCAGTGAATTCATCCACAGGTGGAGAAGCACCTGTAACAGAATGAAGGTTCCCATCCCGGAGGAGCATGCCCTGCAGATTATTCTGAATAACTTTGCCCAGCCTTTGAGGAACCTCATTTCCACTTCGCCTGCCAAGTCATTCATCAAATTGATTGAGAGAGCCGAGTGACTCGAGATCGGCCTGGACAATGGTCTATACGAAGGATATCCTTTTGTCAGAGGAAATCCTGATCAGAAGAAAAAGGCGCACGTCGCCTATGCCGCAGGATTGACAAATCAAGGCAGCAGTGGTTCTGGCAGAAAGAAGAACAAGAAGGGCCGCAGCAAGAACTCAGGGCATCCTAGGGCCGAAAGAGCAAACTCAGCAGCCCAGAAGGGAAAATTTATTAAGCCGCAGCCTGTTCAGTCAGCGCCCTAGTTAGAAGCAAAGCAGCCGAAAAAGCCGAAGCATGAAGGTTGGAGTTATGATCGGGAATTCTCAGCCTTAGAACAGTCCCGCGAAGACATCTTAGAATATATGATGTCGAAAGGAATGATTAAGCTCCCCAAGGTAGCAGACCCTCCCGTCGCCATGGGTAAATGGACGGATAAATTCTGCAAATTCCATCGGACTGTCGGACACGACATCGAACATTGCTTTGTCCTCAAGAACATCATTCAGAATTGTATTGACAAGAACATGCTAATTGAGGACGAGGATGAGCAGCAGCCAGAAGTCTTGTCCAAACCTTTTTCTAAACATTCAGCTTCAGTCGTTACAGAGCAATCATTCTCTCTGCAAGGCAGTATCCAACCATGTTCTAGGCAGGACATTCAGGATCAACATCAGGTCCTAGTCCTTCGCCAGGCACAGTCATCCGTCAAGAGGGCGGATGTCATCCCATTTTCCAGCAAACCAACAAAGGCAGCGACAGGAACTGCCAAGCTAGTTCCCAGGATCCCGAAGCGCTTTATCAAGGCAGCTTCAAAGAAATAAGAGGCTTCAGGGTCAGTTCAGAAGCCGATTACTGCATTATCCAACATCTCTATCTTGGACCTGACTCACGCTTCATCTGAGCACCAGCAAGTGCTAGAAGATCTTCTCAGAAAGATCAAAGTCAAGCCTAGCACGACTCCACAAGACATGGCTCAAATCGTCAATCAGGCCATGACGAATACGCCAATCACCTTTTCGGATGAGGATCTGCCAAAGCCTCATTCGTTTCATAACCACGCCCTATACATAGTAGTGCGGACCAGGGGCATGACAGTCCCTCATGTGCTCGTTGATGGAGGCAGCAGCCTGAATATTTGTCCAGAGATGACAACCAAGGCGTTGGGTTTAAAAGAAGAGGAATACACCCCAGATCCGATCACGATCTACGGTTTTGATAACCATGGGCAGACAGCCAAGGGAAAGATATTTCTCGAAATTTTTATCAACTATTCGGTGCATACTGTACTCTTCCATGTGGTCAATGTACCGCCAACATACAATTTGTTGCTGGGGCGCACTTGGATCCACAATGCCAATGCGGTCCCATCAACCCTGCACCAGTGCATCAAATGGTCGAAGGGGGGCATGATCACTACGGTCCTAGGAGAGGATCCGGAAGAACGACTCCCGCAGCCGATGATTCCCCGTCCTACTTTCACTGCCGACATCCCGAGCATCCGGGAAGCCGAAGAGATTGATCTAAGTGAAAGTCTGGATATGCTAAATTTGAAAGAAGTCCAGCCAACAGAAAATGTCACCGCAGTTGTTCAGTGGCAGGGACCTCGCTTCTTCAAGCTAGGAGGACGCCTCGATTGCACTTCATTTAAAGATCACCCTCTGTTTCCTCGATTCTCAAAATCAAGGAAAGGATTTGATCTCCTAATGAAGCACGGTTATCAGCCCTTCAGGGGCCTAGGCAAAGATGAAGATGGCATCTTGGAGCCAATCATCCCCGATCAGCATGTCACCGGCACAGGCTTGGGTTTCACAGGTCAGTCATCCGGCAGAAAGACCATCTTCGTCAAGGGAGCTCAGTAATGAAGACAATGCCAGTGTTTTCTGTTCTCTTTCCTTTTTGTCATCTTGTAATGGCAAGATCCGCCCCAGTTTCTTTCTTTTCCTCAAAACAATTGCTTATAAAATATCAAAGTTTACTCAATCAATGAAAAGTTTGTTTGCTCTGTTCATTTTGGTGTGCACAAATTCTCTGCTTATATCCTTATCTATGTTGTCATTCTCTGCCTCTGTACAAAAGGCTATTTTTCGAACATTTTACCTTTTCTCAAAAGGCCTCCTTTTCACTAACAGGATTGCCAGGATCATGACTCCTAAATTGTTCAAAAAGCTCGTTATCAATACCAACCTTTTTTCAAATAAACCAGCCAGAGCATGCAAAGCGAAGACAGGGGCAGAAGTTAGCAAAATGACAGAGCAGATTGAAGAGTTGGCAGAATTCGACTCAACAATTCAAGATTTGCTAGAATTTGCCAGCATTCAGAAGCAAGATGAACCATCGCCGTTGGTTCAAGATCCAACAGAGGATGTCAATATTGGTTCAGAAGATGATCCAAGAATCCTCAAAATTGGCTCCAGTCTAAGTTTAGATGAGAAGGAAAGGCTCATCTACTTCCTCAAACAACATCAGGAAGTCTTCGCTTGGACTTATGAAGATATGCCAGGTTTAGACTCCAAGTTAGTCGAGCATCGCCTTATGTTGAAGCCGGATTGCAAACCAATCAAACAGAAACTAAGAAAAATGGATCCTCGAGTGGCACCACAAGTTAAAAAAGGACTTGAAGAGTTATTAAAAGCAGGGTTCATTCGGACCATCGAATACCCAGATTGGTTGGCGAACATTGTGGCAGTCCCCAAGAAGAATGGCAAAGTTCAGATTTGTATTGACTTTAGAGATCTGAACAAAGCAACCCCGAAGGATGATTATCCACTCCCCAACATCGATCTTCTGATCGATAGCACGGCAGGCCATGCCATGTTCTCCTTCATGGATGGATATTCAGGCTACAATCAAATCAAATTGGCCGCTCGTGACCAATCCAAAACTTCCTTCACCACGCCTTGGGGTACCTTTTGCTATACAGTCATGCCGTTTGGACTCAAGAATGCTGGGGCAACCTATCAGAGGGCTATGGCAGTGATCTTTCATGATCAGATGCACAAGAACATGGATGCCTACGTGGATGACATCCTGGTCAAATCTAAAGAAGGAGAGGATCATCTCGATGCTCTCGGCCAAGTCTTTGAAACACTTATCCTCTACAAATTACGACTCAATCCGCAGAAATGTGTCTTCGGGGTAGAGTCAGGCAAGCTGCTTGGCTACATGATCAGCAAGAAAGGCATAGAGGTGGATCCTGCCAAAGCAAAGGCAATCATTGACATGCCGCCTCCCACCAACCTCAAAGAATTAAGGAGCCTTCAAGGGCGCATTCAGTCAATCCGGCGCTTCATCTCCAATTTGGCCATGAGATGCGAGCCCTTCAATCACTTGCTAAGAAAAGAAGTGAAATTTGAATGGGGACCAGAATGTCAGCTCTCATTTGAGCGCATCAAACAGTATCTTCTCAATCCACCAATTCTGAAGCCCCCAGAACTCGGAAGGCCGCTGCTTCTGTATATTTCTGTCAACCACAATGCCTGTGGCGGATTTCTTGCGCAGTATGAGGAAGGCAGCCGGATAGAGCATGCCATCTACTACATCAACAAGACCTTCATCGATTACGAGAAGAGATATCCTCAGATGGAAAAGACATGTCTAGCCTTAGTATGGATGTGTCAGAAGCTGAGACATTATCTAATGGCATCAGAAATCAAGATCCTGTCGAGACTCAACCCTCTCAAGTACATCCTTGAGCAGCCTTTCCTTACTGGACGGATTGCAAAATGGCAAGTCCTCCTGATGCAGTATGACTTGGAATACGTTTCTCAGAAATCGGTCAAGGGTCAGTCCATCGCCGATCAGTTAGCAGATTTCCCGTTAACAGAAGAGATCAAAGCGGAAGATGATTTTCCTGACGTTCGAATTTGCAGTATTCATGAATCTCCAGTTTGGACTCTATTCTTTGATGGAGCCAGAAATATGTCGGGTATAGGGATTGGGATCTTGTTAATTACTCCTGAAAAGGAGATGCTCCCTTATTCCCTCAAACTCAATTTCCAATGTACTCACAACATGGCTGAGTATGAAGCTCTAATACAAGGCCTCAAAATTTTGCAAAGCTTTGATGTCAAGAGAGTACACGCCTTCGGCGACTCATTGCTTGTTATCAGCCAAGTTAATGTTGAATGGCAAGTCAAGGATTCAAAGTTAATCCCTTATCAGAAGATTGCCTTAGCTCTCATAGGCAACTTTGAAGAATTTCAGCTCAATCATGTCAAGAGGGAATACAATCACATAGCCGATGGTTTAGCCTGCTTAGGCTCTATTTTGTCTTTTAAAGACAGCGAATCCTGTCATTCCTTCGAGATCGGCAGACTTGATCAACCTGCCTACATTCCAGTTGAGCAAGTGAACCAGGCCGCTCAGAAGGAAAAGCCTTGGTATCAAGACATCAAAAGCTTTATTGAAACCGGTGAGTTTCCAGCAGAAATGCCAAGAAAGGAGCAACACGCGATTCAACGCATGTCAGTCCGCTATTTCATCCTTGCCAATACTCTCTACCATCGTGGGTTCAGTTCTGAGTATGCTAGATGTTTAGACAAAGATGAAGCCATGGAAGTTGTCCAAGAGGCGCACGAAGAAATTTGTGGTGGCCACGTCGGCTACCAAACACTCGTCAAGCAGATTATCCGCGCAGGATATTACTGGAAAACCATGCAGCAAGATTGCCATCAATTTGTAAGGAAACGCGTCAAGTGTCAAATGCACGCACCTTCCATTCATGCGCCAGCCGCATACTTGCAATCCGTGGTCTCTCCTTGGCCCTTTTCAATGTGGGCCTTCGACGTAGTTGGTCCGATCACTCCTTCTGCATCAAATGGCCACAGATACTTCCTCGCAGCCACAGAATACTTCACCAAATGGGTCGAAGTTGTCACTCTGCGAACAGTAGAAGGCCGACACGTGGTTTCATTTATTCATAAAAATCTCCTCTGTCGCTTCGGCGTCCCACATGATATTGTGTCAGATAATGGCAGCCATTTCAAGAATGAGAAGATAAAGACCTTCTGCTCGAAGTTCAGGATTCATCACCACTTCTCAGCTCCTTACTATCCCCAAGGGAATGGCCAGGCTGAGGCCACCAACAAGATTTTGATCCGCATTCTGGAAAGAACTGTGGAGACAGGCTGTGATTGGCACGAGAAGATGCACGATGCACTTTGGGCGTACCGAACCACCATTTGAACCCCAACAAATGCTACGCCTTCAGAGCTTGTTTATGGAACAGAGGTGGTGCTACCTCTACATGTTCAGAAGCCCACACTCAAGTTTGCGTCGCTCATTGAACTTCCGCTTGACCAGTATCAGCAGCAGAGATTGGTACAGCTTGATCTACTAGACGAGAAAAGACTCAAGGCAGCAGAGCACGCTCAAGCCTATCGTTAGAGGATAGCTAGACACTACGCAAAGTCAGTCATTGAGAGAAGGTTTCGAGTTAATGATCTTGTGCTCAGATCGACAACTCATCTCAAGCATCGGCCGAAGGGCAAGTGCTCAGATCCTATTAATGCTTTACATTTGAAGAGATTTTACACTTAAATTCCTAGCCTTTTGTACTCTTCAAAAGAATCTCTCTCAATAAAGCGACGATTTTTCTATTAAATTCTCATATCTTCTCCCTGATACTGGGGCATTTTATTTTGATCCATACATTTCTTCCTTCGTCATATGCAGGCAGGATTAGACGAACTCTTTCCTGAAAAACTTATCAATTTTTCAGTTGATCTATTTTTTTATTTTGCATCTATTTCATTTTCTGATTTAATTGAATTTTCATCGATTTGTTATCCATTTTTATCATTTTCTCAAGTTTTATCAAGTTTTATCAAACTTTTAAATTTTATCGATCTCCCTTGCAGGTTAAGGGATAAAACCTGAACTACTTCCCATAAACTCTTCAATTCATATCAACCTTTATTCAATTCTCTTCAGGATAAGGGAAAATCCTGAAATATTCAAAGTTCGGACCATCTTGGGTCAAGAATCTTAAATAAATCTTTGTAATCGTCGGAATCTATCCATGCATTTTGTCAATTCTTCTAAAATCCGACTCTTGGGTAAGAATTATCTCCTTCTCATCTGGGTTTCGACTCAGATTTTCCTTTTTGTATATTCTTATTTTTGAAGTCTCGAGTTCCGACTTGAACTTCCTTTTGAATCCAATGCTCGTGTTGGATAATTCATTGTTTTGAGAATTCGAGTTTTCAAACTCGATTCTCACCTTCTTTTCTTGTATTTAAAAACCGGGTTCCGACTCAGATTTTCCTTTTTGCATATTCTTATTTTGAAGTCTCAAGTTCCGACTTGAACTTCCTTTTAAATCCAACGCTCGTGTTGGATAATTTTTTTTTGTTTTGAGAATTCGAGTTTTCGAACTCGATTCTCACTTTCTTTCTTGTATTAAAAACCGGGTTCCGACTCAGATTTTCCTTCTCTTATATATATTCTTATTTTTTGAAGTCTCAAGTTCCGACTTGAACTTCCTTTTGAATCCAATGCTCGTGTTGGACAATTCACTGCTTTGGGAATGCGAGTTTTCAAACTCAATTCTCATTCATTTTCTCATATTTAAAAAAACGGGTTCCGACTCGGATTTTCCTTTTTTGTATATTCTCATTTTTTTTGAAGTTTCAAGTTCCGACTTGAACTTCCTTTTAAATCCAGCGCTCGTGTTGGATAATTCTTTGTTTTGAGAATTCGAGTTTTCGAACTTGATTCTCACTTTCTTTCTTGTATTAAAAACCGGGTTCCGACTCGGATTTTCCTTCTTTTATATATATTCTTATTTTTTTGAAGTCTCAAGTTCCGACTTGAACTTCCTTTTGAATCCAATGCTCGTATTAGACAAGTTATTGTGAATTCGAGTTTTCACATTCACTCATCACTTCCCCTTCAGGATAAGGGATAATCCTGAAACACCGGCAATCATTTTCGCTCACTTCTCAAATATCTTCAAATGTCGGTCTCATTTTCAAATCCTCTTTTTGAAAAATCCAGTGCTCGTACTGGCATGCATTTTTCAAAAACCCAGCGCTCGTACTGGGGCATTTTTTTTTTTGAAATCCAGTGCTCGTGCTGGCACATCTAGCGCTCGTGCTAGTGTTTGGCTGACTAATCAGTTAGCCATTCAGGTTCAGCCTTTGTGCTAACCAAACATCATCATTTCAAGCTATAAATTCTCAATTTCAGGTCACCATTTTATCAAGAATCAATTTTTTTCTCTTGCGAAGGACCCTCTTCAGGGAGAGTTCGAGGGAGCTCGTTCTTTCCGCATGCAACCATCTTTCGTTCGCAAGGACCCTCTTCCAGGGAGAGTTTGAAGGGACTCGTTTTCTTCGCGAACAATTTGCAAAACAACAACCAACTTTACATAAGAGAACCCTTTTTCCAGGGAGAGCTTCGACGGAAGCTCGTTTCTTTTGTGGCCCCTGTTTTCATCATCTTTGGCCAACCCCTTCACAGAGGACCCTCTTCTAGGGAGAGTGTGATGGACTCGTTCCTCTGTGATACTTTCTCAACTTTGTTTTTCGGCCGCCTTTCCATGAGAGAAGCCTAGAGATAGGGAGTTTTGACGAAAACTTAATTTCTCTTCGAAAGTTCTGTTTTGCAAACACCTCCTCTTTTAGGGAAGAGAGGAGTATTTCCAACTTCCCATTCAGGTAAGGGCTTAAGTCTGAGTCTCTTTTTTTGGGGAAAAGAGAGGAGAATTTTGTCATGGACGTGTCAGTTCGATATCAAGCAATCTCTTTCATCAAGGATTTCTAGAATACGTTGCCAATTTGCTATCAAAAGTCATCGTTGATCTCAAAGTTTTCATCGCAAAGGATTATCTCAAACTACCTTCAGTATCATTTTCAAAAGAGCAAGACTCTTGCGAAGTAAGAGCTAAATTCAAGCTTATTCTGTTGGTCAACCGAGAGGATGAAGAAAAATCTTCGATATGATCGGCAAAGGAAAATTTAATGATGTTGAAAAGCCATAAGTGAGCTGATATTGATCATAGCTGTGGCGCATTCTTAAAGATTTATTCTTTTGGCGGTAAGACAGTGGAAATATCCTGGGCAGTAAAAAGAACCTACCCAATCCATATATCCTCAGTCATCCAAGCTAAGCTGCAATCAAATATCCGCAAAAGGGATCTCTCAATTGTTGTCAAGATGAAGGCAAATTAAGCGAGTAGACCCCCGGGGCCAAAGAAGATTTGAAACATCTCCAAGATGATGGAGTTTGTGACAGATCCTTCCAGGGAAAGTTCGGATCACCGTCAAGATGAAGGCGAGTGCGATGAACCTACCGACAAACCCTAAAAGATATTTGATTTCTGCTATCATTTAGAGATTTCAACCCAAGAACCAATGTCATAATTCCCGAGAAAGAAAAGGAAGGATCGGAACATCTCCAAGATGAAGGAGTTTGTGACGTACCCTTCCTCGAAAAAGAGAGAAAAGTCAGGAGCATCTCCAAAATGAAGGAGGATGTAAAAGAACCCAGAAAAGATCCATGGTTCAAAAGAGTGCAAATAGATCATCATGGGAAATGCCCAGGATATCAAACTGCCCGAAACTGTCAAGAATCATCTTTATCTATGTGAAATTCTTATCAATGTCTTTTCACTTAATTGCTTTTATGAAGCTAAGAATGTTTTCCTCTCTTTTCATGTCAAGAAAATTGATATCTTCCTTAAAGAAACTCAACAACAACAAATTTGAATTTTAGATCTCAAATTCTACAGAGTTAGCCCAATTGAAGCTAATACTCTAGGTAGAAAGAGGTGATATTTTCACACATGAGCACAATTCAATCATTCCAAATCAACTACAATTTTTGGCATCTTATTGGCAATATTTTCTGATTATCCCAACATGAAGTGTGAACTTGAAGATCGTTTCGACGTATCCTGACGTCATCCCTCCTTAGGACTGAAAAGTCCTTTCCTTCCGTCTGATCTGAACGTTCTCAGATCCGCACACTTCCCTGTGCTCCCCACTGTCCCGCCATAGACAGTTCCTGCTCAGGATAAGGGTTAAACCTGAACCTTTTGCAAAAGATTTGTTATCGTCAAAAAGCTATTTTCAGTCTCAGCAATGAGGCGCCCAAGAACAATCCCTTTTCAAGCTTTAGGGACCCCTATTTTTATCCTTTTGCAAAACCCCTCAGGAACTTGTTGTGCAAAGTCTAGAGGTCCATCACAGTTTTTCTCGCTCCTCGAGGATTCTGTATCCATTCAGGCTAATGAGTAAACCTGTCGCCTTGCTCCTCGAGGTGTAACCACCCGAACCTTCTGCGAGAGGTCGTCTATCTTTAGAAAGCTGATTTTAGTCTCAGCAATGAGGCACCCAAGATCATCCCTTTTCCAAGCTTTAGGGAATCCCTTGATTTTCTCTTCTTGCAAAACCCCTTTTTGGATTTGTTCATCCAAATTCCGAAGGCCCCATCATGGTTTCTTCATCCGAGGATTCCGTATGATCGTCCCTTTCAGGTTAAGGGTTAAGCCTGAACCTCGCTCCACGAGATACCTTCCGTTCAGGTTAGGGTTAAACCTGAGTCCCATTTCCGACTAGATATCTCTTCTAGTCCCATCACGGTTTCTCCACTCGAAGATTCCGTATCATCCTCCCACTCAGGTCAAGGGTTAAACCTGAATCTCGCTTCAGTGATACATCTGTTGTCCCATCACGGCTTTCTCGTTCGAAGATCCCGTATGGTCGCCCCTTCAGGATAAGGGTGAAGCCTGAACCTCGCTCCGCGAGGTACCTTCCCTTCAGGTTTGGGTTAAACCTGAGCCTCGTTTAGACGAGGTAATCCTTCCCATCCCATCATGGCTTTCCCCACAAAGGAATCTGCGCTCTTTGTACATCCATTCAGGAAAGGATCGTCTTTGAGTTTCGTCTCATGAGGCATTTCTCTCAAAATGTCCCATCAAGGTCCGTCTATGCTTCCTTTCCCCATCCAAATTATCTTGATCTATTTTTCGTCCCATCCAGGATAAGGGCTAAACCTGAGTCATTCCAAAGGGCTGATCTTGTCTCACCCTGAAACTTGATCAAAATTCTTATCTTTCCCCATCCCTAGGATTTTCACCCAAAATCCCATCACGATTTCTTCATTTCTGTCATTCGGTCGTATCATTGTCGAAGATTTCATTCCCCCAGGACCGTTCAGGATAAGGTTTCAAACCCAAAAAAGCCGTGTTTTCAAAATAATTCTTCCACACCCAGCTCGGATCAGTTGACTGGGGCATTTTTCAAAAATTGGAGTGTTTCTTTGCCACTAAGCTCGGCTTTTAACCGGCTTAGTAGCAAAGAGGGGCATCTGTGAACACCCCAAATTGTTCAAAATGTTGTAAATATCCCCGTTTTGCCCTTTGCCCCCATTTTCTGGGTAATTGAGTCAGTTTTAAATCTAAATTCCATTCTGTTTCTCAAATTTTGTTGAAATTAAATTCATTTTACATATCTGACTCAATTTCGGATTCGGACCTAGATCAAAATCCAAATCGGAGCCTTGTTATCCAATTTTTAAATCAGATTCTCAAAAATTTCCAAAATAACTTTTGAAAAAGCTCAGACACTTTGTCCGGTATCTGTTTGGATCCATCGAATTGTATTTCTCAATTCGGGATTTAAAAATATTTTCTCAAAAACTTGGGTCCAAAACCCATTTTTTGAAGAAATC
Source organism: Nuphar pumila (assembly GCF_984573655.1). NCBI lineage: Eukaryota > Viridiplantae > Streptophyta > Magnoliopsida > Nymphaeales > Nymphaeaceae > Nuphar > Nuphar pumila. The sequence continues at coordinate 32,674,021 of NC_143256.1, read as the reverse complement.
GAACCCAAACTTTCCAAAACTTCTCTTTTGTAAATTTTTATCTTCAAAAAAGGAAAAAAAAATTTAGTATTCATCTCTCATACTGTTTAGGTTTAGAATCTTATTTCCAAAAATAACAAAAAATCATAAAATGTCAAGAAAATAACAAAAAAAAATGTATATATCATGAAAATAGAAAAAGAAACAAAATCGGATCTTGAAAGAGGAAGAAGAAGAAAAGAAGAAGGGCAGTTTTTGCAAAAGCCTTTGAAAAAGAGCTGGCCTTTGAAATTTTAAGAAAATGAGAGGATTGTTGGCGAAAAAAAAATCGCATTAGGGTTACGAAGGCTCTCTCCATCGCCTTTTGGGTTTTCTCTCCGCCAAACCCTCCAGAAGCTTCACCTTCCCCCCCTCATTCTTGCCTCTCTCTCTCTCCATGGCCAGAACTCCTCCCATGTGCGATCTGGTTGCCCCATCGCCCTCCATCTCCGAATCTTCCTTCTCCACCCTTGATTCCCAACAGAATCTCCTTCTCGAATTATCCTTCATCGTCCTCCATCCCATGGCCATCGATCGCCCTCGCCTCGTCCTCACCAATCAATCTCCAACAAGAACCTCCTTTCTTCCAGACTTTTCCTCCCTCTATAAAAAGAGGCACAAGGGAAGGGGTCGAGGATCGGATTTTTGTTTTCCCCTTTGAGTCTGTTCTCTGCCTCCCCACATTTCTCCTTCTTCATTCTGCCTGAAAGAAGCTCAGTATCCAAGCCCTCCTCCTTTGAGAACTCCTGCAAACTGGAAGCCTCGAGCCATCAAAAGGAGGTCGTCCGCTCCCTGCGACCGAGAGGATCCTCTGCAGAATCAATTGAAGGAAGCTAACATTCACAACAAGATTATTGCCTTCTCTTACTTCAGCCTTGCAAGAACCCGGGATAATCACACTGTCATACTCGGCGTCCTCTCATCTACAGATTGCCCAGCCGTTTGGAGTGAGTTTGATCATTAGCGTCATCATCCTCCAGTAAGTGGCCACTGTCTGGAATTCCAGTTAGCAGTAGATTGATTTAAATATTGTTTACTGAGATTCAAATGAGTCATTAAGCTCTAGATTAACTAAGGTGTTATCTTCTGATATTTGAAATTATTCTGCATATCATCAATCTTGCAAAATCAATGAACGTTAGAGCATCTGAATGTAATGTTGCTTGGATATTAGTGGATCACCTTTATCTTTGGCAAATGCTTTTTTTTTTTTTTCTCACTGATCGTTGCGTTATCAGGTTAGTTCAATGCTTAATCTCTGAATGATAGAATGCTGATTCTGGATCAGATGTTATTTTTTCTTTTTCCCCAAATAATTGCAGTCGCCAGACTGATTAGATACTAAACTAGTTAACATTTTTTTTTTCTATGATGGCCAGTGAGTTAACATGTCTATAGCGAAACCTGAAATTACAGAATGTGTTAATGATGAGGGCGCCAGTTCTGACTAAATAGTCTCTGCTTAATAATCATGTTGGGTAGGTGTTAAATGTAACCTCAGCAAATGCCCTCCTTTATTTACAGTCTGTATTGGCACGTTATCAATCTTTGTTAGCCTGATGTGTTGGAAGTAGGGATCAGGAATGATGGTATATGTAAATAGTGAGGTCGGTGGAATAAATAAATCACAGTAAAGGGGAACATTAGAGGTGCGTCAAGTGAGACTATCATAAGCTGGGTGGGCCAAATCAGTGAACATTTGCTGTTTGACCCGATCTCCTTATCTGTTATGGTTCAAATCAATGAATCCCCAAGTTGATAAATTCCAAAGTGAATCCCATCAATTGATCTGCTGCACCCTGATATGAATATTGATGTTGGGGATCTGATATAAGTGTAAAATCCCTTTTTGACCAGTAACCCGGTTTATTTGTAGCTGAAGGTCGTCATTCTTTAAAAATAGAAGTTCAGAGTTCATTGATGAAGTGGTACCCAAGTGTCAAACAGTATCATTTTGAAAATGATCTCCATTTATAAACTGAAGACAGTCATACACGCATTATAAACATTGGTTGCTTGTCTAAAGTTTAAGATGATTCACATACATCTCCAATATATATATTCTCCTTCCTTAAACATAAGATATTGAATCAACATAGAGTATCTACACAAGCACTTCGTCATTCATGATATCTTCTCTATATTCTTGTACTAAATATGTGTTTTGCAGGAAATGCATAGAAATGACTATTTCCTGTTTAGAATTAGAAATCCTTATGATTTTAAATTCAATAATGTAATAGTTAGAATATAATGAAAGATTTCCATTCCTTGCACTAGTATAGAATGAATGAGCATTGTAAAATACCATGAATTACTTGTTTTCATGCATCTTTTCCTTTATTTCTCAAATTCTCACAAATGGTGAAACACGAATGGCACGTGCACCATTTCGTAAGAGGTAATTAATCCTAAGTTAATGATTTACATCAATGGCCATAGTCAGGATGTAAACAAAACTTAGGATTTTTATCTTTTACGAAATAACACTGGATCCACACTGGACCCGTTTTCAAAATTCATCATATTTTCCTTAAATATCTTCTTCTTTTATTAGAATTTAACTTAAAATTAATTCAAAATATATACCAATGGCCATAGTCAGGGTATATTGAGAGCTAATTTCATTTTAAATTCTATAAAAGCACCAAATGTGTTTTATTCTTCGCCTGAATTTAAATATAGATTATTATATAATACATTCAATGACCATAGTCAAGGATGTATTATATCTTCAATCTTATTTTAATTCATCCAAAGAATGAAATAGATTTTCAAAATCCAATTTCAAAATTCTTTTAATTCATTCATCATTTAGGATAGAATTGCATCATATTTTGAAAATTTCCTTTTCAAAATTCCAAGTGATTCTTCTTCTTCATTTCTCAGATCAAATCCTATTCATAAATTCAAATTCAACTCTATTTTCTCAAAAGGATTCAAGAAATCAATTTCAAGGTCCCATTTGACTTTGAAACTTCAGAATCATCTTGTATTTCAAATTCCAAATTCTATCTTAAATTCAAAGTCCAATTTAACTTCTAAAATTCATTTTCCAAAGTTCAATTTAAACTTGGAAGTTCTTGATTCATCTTCTGAATTTAACTCCAAATCCATTTTTAGGGTCCAGGATCCAACACTCATATTGGATCTCAGACTTAAAATCAATTCCTCTTTAGACCCAAACTCCAATTCCACTTTTGGATCTCAGACTTCAGATCCAATTTCCTTAGGATCCGGAATCCAACCTCATATTGGATCTCAGACCTCAGATCCAATCCCTCTTTAGGATCCAGACACCAAATTTCACTTTGGATCTTAGATTTCAGATCAAATTCCTCTTTAGGAATCAAAACTCCAAATTCCACTTTTTGGATCTCAGGCTTCAGATCCAATTTTCTTATAGGATCCAGCACCAATTTCACTTTGGATCTTAGACTTCAGATCCAAATCCATTCTAGGATCCAGAACCTAACTTCACATTGGATCTTAGACTTCAGATCCAAATCCATCTTAAGATCCAGAACCCAATTCTACATTTGGATCTCAGACTTCAGATCTAAACCCATCTTAGGATCCAGAACCCAATTTTATCTCGGATCTCAGATCTCAGATTTTAAATCCATCTTTAGATCCAACTCCATTCCCAATTCTAGATTTCAAATCCAAATCCATTTTCAGATCTCATCTGAATTCCCTAACTCAATTTCTATTCTTAAATACCATTTGAGTTCCTCAATCTATTCCAATTTAAAACTTCAAAATCTAAATTCAAGTATTCATTTCCTTTCCTAAAATCAAATTCAAAGTTCAAAGTCCATTTCTGACTTTGAAACTTCATTTCCTTTCGTTTTAAAACTTCAATTCATTCCTTCTCATTTATTCTTCCGAATCCTGATTTATTTCAAAGGCTTAGAACTCCTCTGATCTATCTCAAGTTCTAAGTTAGATTCAATCATTTCTTCACTCCCTTATCAAGTTTATCTCATAAATACTTGGAAATTTCTAAATCAATTTTCAAAAAGAGCATACATCCCTGCATTGCACAAGCATGATTCTTTGTGCATTTAGAGTTAGAATAAATCCTTAGATTATATTTAGGCAAAGCAAAAGGGATAGATTCGATCCTTGGTTCGATTACCCCTGGTAAAGGCGACAGGAACGGTCGAACCTCGTACCGACGAGCGAATCCCGTCTCTCCATCTTTTTTCCCGCAAATTTTCAAAACGGAGGCGAGTTATTTTCTAAATATTTTTCAAATAAAGGTCAAGTGAAAACCCGCAAAAGGATTCCTCTTCTCTCTTTCTTTTCTTTCTTTTATCCTTCTCCCTTCAAAAAGGAGGAGAATAGAGGTTATAAAAGGGAAAGAGAAGGAAGAGAGAGAAACCAACAAGAGAGGAAAAATTTTGCGATGATCACACTGCCACATGTCCAGACCTCCTTGCATCAGAAAAAGTAGAAAAGCCCCCCTCTGAGGTGGCGCATTTTGCTTCCTCCATTCATGTTCTCCTGCCACATGGCATCGTAGGAGCCACTCTGAGGAAATGCCACATGTCAGCCTCTCCTTTCCTGCAGAAAAGTAGAATTTGAATTCCTCTGAGGTGGCACAGCCTGCTTCCTCCACTTCTGTCCTTCTGACACATGTCAAGAGCCTCCAGAGGTGGCGCCACATGGCATGCTCCTATTGTTTCCAGCTTTACACCTCAAATCACCTTTTGAGGTGGCGCCAATCCAGAGTCCCACTTGGCTTCAAATTTTATTTTTATTTTATTTTTAATAAAAGTAGCACACCATGAGGTGCTGCCACCTGAGGGCTCCCTGCAAAAGCCAAATTCGAATTTCAAACCCCCAGATAGCACCCCCTGAGATGGCGCCATATGGAGGGCTCAGATTGAGCCTGTTTGAAATTCAAATTTTTCAGAAAAATCTATAAAAACAAGGCTCCACGCCCAGCCTAAGGAGACCATCTTTTGAGAACTCTTGTTGGACTTGAAAATTCGACCTAGCCTTCTTGAGAATCCGATTTTTGCACTTTGGAATTCACGCCCCCTTTGGCTCAGTGAAGAAGGTGCAGTGGGTCGATCTTGGTGAATCATCCGAAGCCCGGATCAGAGGACGAATGAAGCTCGTAGCAGCCATCCCTTTCAAGAGCTTCAACGCTGCCTAACGAAGCAAGGTGCACTTCTTTTTTTTTATTTCATAATTCGATTCGGGAGTCGTTTGAAGAAAGCGCTCATCCGAGAGATGGATTGAGCTATTCTTATAAAACGACATATATAAAAATATTCAATTATGATTCCTTGATGATTTTTAGCATTCATGCATTTAGCTAGATTTAATTTGCAATTTATTTTGTTAATTTAGCATGTTTCATTAATTAATTAGGATTAATTTTGCATTTATTTCAATTCTGCTCATTTTCAGTAGTTCTCTGTTTTTGTCAGTCAGTCCACACGTCATTTCATGCATTTATTTTTTATTAAAAATCCCAAACAAAATCACGAAATGCACCCTTAGGTGTCCCTAGAATTTTTCCTAAATTTTGGAAGCATTTGAATTTGTTTACTGCGGTAAACATTCAAGATGGCAAGTCGGGTTTTGTTACCCGGGATGCGTTTTAAAAATTATTTTCCGACTTGTAAAATAAAGATTTCCCTCATGGGAGATCCGATTTTCGATCCGAAAGATGTTCTGAACTTGGTAGAATGTCTAATTTTTAACCTGAGTTTCTCAATTTTTTATGATTTTTTTTATGTCTGACAAAAATCCGAGAGTTCGGGACACGTGTCAGAGCCTGATTTGGGCCTCTGAGATGTTGGATCGACTTAGGGCTACGGGTTTTCTTTGTGTGTTGCTCCAAATCCAAAACTGTAAAAAGTTAAAGTTATGCCCGAAACGTCCTCTATTTGAATCTGGAAGCCTGTGATTTTTAGAATAGCTGTGATACCTGTTTTGGATTTTTCTTGTCCGTCCTCTGTTTTGTCACATTTGTCTGTCCTGTTGATTTAGGTAGAAAAAGTTATATTTTTATCTGTGTTTCTGTTGATCCAATGCCAAAGTCATGAACATGAAAGTTGTTCGTATAGATTTCGTGAGCCTCTATGTTAAAAATTAGAAATTTCCATGGCTGTTTTCTATTTATTTAGCATTTTATGTTAGTTTAGGTCGATTTTTACCTCTGTCAGAACCAAATCCCTGTTACTAAACTCACCATGGCTCAAATCCCGAAGCTGAAAAACCAAAAATGTTCCATTTCTGGTCCTTTAGCAGTCTGAAAAATATCAGAAGTTTTCATGGTGTAAATTTTGCAATATCATATTAAGCATTGTATTTGGTTTGGATCCATAGGCAAAATCCACCATTTTAGGATTTCCTTTAAATTTTAGCATTTAAATCATATCATTTCGTGATTTTTAGCATGCTAGGCTGTTTATCAGAGTAGGTAGAGGCTTCATACCGAATTTGGTGCAATTTGGAATCCATTTGAGGTTCGGATTAGCCATAATACCAAAACAGGGTCCCGCAGGACCCGGATCCAAGTGAAAAACAAGCGAAATTCGTTATTTTGGATAAATTGCAAAATATCAAATTCTGATTTTACAGTCCTAATGTGTTTAGCAGCATGTCATCATGCCTCATACTGCATTTCATCATCATTTGAGTCAATTTGAATTTCAAAATCTCAATTTTACCAAGTTTTCCTTCAAAAAACCCTGATTTTAAAGGTGTAACTTTATAATTAGGGGTATTTTGGTCATTTTGACCCCAATTCCGAATTTCAAACTATTTTCCACCGAATTTCCTACATTTACATCATTTCAAATATCAAGGAAGCATGAGATTAGGGTTTATGTCTAATTAAATCCAATAATTTCAGAATATTATTGGAAAATCTTGGAAAAACCCACATATTTGAGCTAACCCCATTTCAAGGTTTGGCAGGGACATTCAAAAGAAGGAGCTAGAGTGCAATTTCTTTTATTTCATTTATTTAGTGATGTAATAATGTAAATTTTGGAATAATATTTACTTTTACTGCTTAGACTAGGATGCATATCATATAGTTTGAATTTATGCAATATCCTGCTTATGTGATTCATGCATTTAATTTCAAAGCACTATGGATGTCCACGAATGGCACGTGCACCAACTCTTAGGGAGTTGATGGACTCGGTGGGATCCATATTTACGGCCCTAGTCGGACCCAGATCCATCATCTTTCTACTAGTCACATTGAGCCTACACGCTTAGGCTATCTTAAAATGCACATCGTATTTCTAATATTTTCAAAGTATTGTGCATTAAATCAATTAAACTCTGAACATATTCATGGCCACAGTCAGAATATGTGAAGGATTTATTTTGACTTAATACACATTTTCAAACAAATTTCTTAGAAAATCTTTCAAAGTGCATTCATTCACTCATATCATTTGCATCATGAAATCATTGGTTTTCCTATGATTTTCTTAAGAAAATTTCATTCTCAAGAAATCGATTTCTCAAGAAACTCTGAGAAATTTTCAAAATCGGTTTTCCCAAATCAAGTTTTCCACAGTTTCCATGGAAAAGGTTATTTTCTCAAGATTTTCAAAAGAAGTCTCTCATCTTTCTCAAAATCAAAATCGATTTCCAAGTGTTTCAAAGCTAAGATTCCCAGGATTTCAATTTCCCAAGTTTCCAATTTTCCTTCTCCACAAGGGTTTTCCCATGTATTTCAATCATTTTCCCAAGAAGACTTTCAAAACTTGAAGCTTTCTTTTTCTGAGAAGTGTTTCCCTTTTCAAATGTTCACCTTTTTCTCAAGAATCACTTCCATTTTCCCAGGATTTTCAACCATTCGTGATTTTCCCACATCTTCATGAACTTTCTCGTGATTTCAAAACCTCTTTCACATGAGTTTTCTTGAGAAATTGACTTTCATCTTTTTCCTGAGAAATTCTTTTCAACTCCAAATATTTTCCAAGCATACATCATGTTTTCCCAAGCTGCATTTTCCAAAATCTCATAGCACATGCCTGAATTCTCTGTGCATATAGGATAGAACATGATTTTGATGATTTAACTAAGTCAAGCACAATTTTGGTCCTTGGTTCGATTACCCCTGTTAAAGGTGGTAGGAACGGTCGAACCTCGTACCGACAGGTCGAGCCCCATCCCATGGATTTTCCCGCAATTTTCAAAACGGAGGCGAGTATTTCAAAACATTTTCCAAAATCTGGTCAAGTTTGAAGCGCGAAAGCGCTTCCCTCTCTCTCTTCCGCAAGGAAGGGAAGACAGGAAAAAATTTCGCGACGATAACAGGTTTGGCGACCGTGATGGGACCTGTCCTTGTCTGATTAGAATTATGCTTGACTTGGTTCAATTATTAAAATTATGTTCACAAAATGTCAGCTCTTTACTTTTGCTATCATGCGAACCTAGGAGCCTAGATTCTGACCTAGCTGACATTGGTTGCATATAGACTAGGCATGGTTTGGTAGGACCAGATTGAGGAGATATTTTCATGCTCACATAGACTTAGGTCTAAATATAACTCTCCTCAATTTAGGATCGGAATGCAAACAATGTATGCTTCTTCAAAGATTTTCAAAAATCTATCTCTCTAGGATTTAGAGCCCTCTATTTCTTGAATGTGATCATTTTTTTCAAACCTCCATTACCTATCATTACCCGGTCTTCACGTTGCTGGGCTCTCTTCCAGAACCCTAGTTCGAGACAGAGCCTCACAACTGGGCCAACTATTTGGGTTAACACCCCCCTACCACGTACCGCGGGCCACAGTCCAAAGTATATCGGTAGGCGCTCAAGGATGTTGGAAAACCTTACCTCAGAACCGGAGTTGAAATTCTATGCCACGTACCTCGGATTTCAGTTCGAGTATATCGGCATAACTGGATTGGACAAAGATGATCTGAACTTAGAGTTAGGATTAGGGTCCTACAGCTGTTTTCAAATTGATGCATCTAGAGTCAGCCTTTTAGGGAGTGCTGAATGTGCATAAATGTTTGTGCAGGATGTGATTGTATGTATGATTTTCTCCATTCTTTATATTTCCCAATGTTTTTTTAACTCATTAGGTCTTTTTCAAAATATCCTTATTTTCCACAAGATCTTTTTCTCAAACCCTGGATAATTTTCTCAAATATCCCATTTCTTTCAAAACACCAGGCGATTTTTCATTCTACCATTCTACTATATCTCGAATTTCCAGCTGCATTTTTATCCTGCCTGCAAAAATTTTTCAAAAATTTCCCACATTTTCCTAAGTTTCATTCTGAGTCTTTCTCTGTTTTCAATTCGATGGCATCCAATCAAGTCGATCCTATCTTTCCTGAAGGTCACATCTTCTACGAGGTGCGACAAGGTCGTCCTGAACATCGAGCCCTTAGCACCGGAACTTTCATTCCCCGGTGGTACTATTCCTGGCTAAAAAGCTTTTCCTGAATGTTCTCGGACCATTTGAGCGAGTGCGGATTAGAACTGGCATCAGCAGTCGGAAAGCAGACCATCAATGGCAACCTGATCCATGCAATGGCGAAGCGATGAAATCCTCGAACGTGTACCTTATGGTTCCCATGGGGAGAGATGACCGTTTTAATGGATGAATTTTCAGAAATCATGGGATTGTCAGAACTAGCCGGTCAACCAGGAGACCCATTAGATCATCAATTCCTTATCAATGTCAAGGGTTTGGACCCCCGAGACTCCTTAGCTCGTATGACAGGCCGCCGATCTTGGCCTCTGATTCAGTTGGAAGGAAATGAATATGTTGACCTACTTGAGTTGTACCGCCAGTACGGGACCTTCGTCGAAGTCAGCTCGCTATCAAGAACAGCCAAAGAAAGGATTCAGAATGCAATGGTTCTATGCACTGTAGGATTATCCCTCTTCCCAGATGGACAAAACTACATGGACATCAGAATAATTCAGCTTATGAGAAGATGGGGAAGTCGGCAAACCAATCGCCTCTCCATAGCCATGGCAGTGCTCGCCTTCCTATATCGAGGTCTGACTCGATTCTCACTTGGAGAATCCATTTTAGTTGAAGGATGCATCTACGCACTTCAGTCCTGGTTTTTCTAACATGTTCCGGCCTGAGCAAGCTCTTTCTCCTAGTGTCGCAGTACCGAACCATGATCAACAGCATTCAGGAAGATGACATCGTTTGGGACTATTTTGATCGGCAAATATCTCCTCCCAGATATACCTACGCTTATGGCAAGCGGTTCAAGTTGCTGAGACCTTTCTTCTGCACTTATTACCAACCAGAGAGATGTGTTCGGCAGTTCTCACAGAGGCAGCAGTATGTCGAAGCCCGACTGTTATCAAGAGCTATGGCAGAGTTCGATCTCACCTCCGCACAATGGTCTAGGGCATATCATTCTGCCCGCTACAGCTGGGATTCCTTTGTCTCTCTTAAAATCTTTTCAGGTCCTAGAGTGTCTGCCGACTATCATGAATGGTGGCAAATTGTTCGTCCCCCACCTCTTTGTCAAGATCAATAAAGTCATGTTTCCTCATTTCTGTAAAATTGTCTTTCTTTCCATTGTGGTTTGACGACCTCGCCTAGATAACAAGGCATATTTTCGTTGTTTATTTCTTTTGCAGAAGGAATGACAACACAATTGTCGTGATTCCCGCGATGACTCAGTCCCTAGTAATGGGACATCTTTTCCAAATTGTCTACCATATTTTCAGCAAATATTTCTTCCAAAAAATCAAATTTCTACAAAATCTAATCAGGTCTTTGCCCTGCAGAGAGCATCCACAACATTTGATGGTGCAAACAAGATCAGGCAAAAGGACAACAACACCGCAGTACTCGTCAGCCTCGGAAGAAGAAATGGGTTCCCCCCGATCAGAGAAGAGTCAAGAGCAGCAGCAAGAAGATGATGGCATAGACCCTCAAATGTATGTCATGTTTCGAAAAATGATGAACAAAATGATGAATGAGCAGCCCGGGACCAGCTCAGAAAGAAATCCATTCAGAGAAAGGTTCTATGGTCGCAGGGGTAAGAAGACTCCCAAGAAGCAAATCCAGCCAGAAGAGATTTCAGATGAATCAGACTTAACTGAAAATACTGATGAAGAATATGAGGTGCCTCCGGCATTTCAGAAACGTGGCCAAAGTAAAAGACGCAGATCAAAGAGCAGAGAGGCAGAAGAGCCTTTGAAAGCGCAGTTCAAGGAAATGGCCCGAGTTGTCAAGGATCTGCAAGCCCGCGACAAGGGCAGGAAAGTCTTCACCAGCGAAGACTTCTATGACGGCTTAGAAGGGGATGATGATCTGGAAAATCTTCCCCGAAAATTCATCAAATTCGACGGCTCTGGCGACCCAAAAGCGCATCTCGCCACTTTCTTTGCAGAATGCTCTAGGTTCAAAAGGGACAATAGAGCACTGTTCTTATGCTTTCCCCGCAGCTTGGAAGGAGTTGCAGCTAAGTGGTATGCTGAGCATATCAACCCCATCGAGCTCAAGCAGTTCGACAAAGTTGTGAATCTATTCATTGAACGCTTCTTGTTCAACACAGAAGCGCTGCCTACATTGAGTCATCTCTGCAACCTCAGGCAGAATGAAAATGAAAAGCCGCGGGACTTTATCCACAGATGGAGATCGATCTGCAACAAAATGAGAGATCCTATCTCGGAAAGGCACGCCCTGTCCTTAATCCTCAACAAATTTTCGCAGCCGTTAAGAGGATTGATCTCCACAGCACCATCCAGGACCTTCATTAAGCTCACTGAACGAGTCGAATGGCTCGAACTAAGTGTGGAAAATGGAGTCTATGAAGGCTTCACCTTTTCCAAGAACAACTCCCATGGTGAGCAGAAGAAGAAAGCTCACTTCACTTATTCTGCTAACAACAACAACAAAGGCCGAAATCAGCAGAAAGGGCAGAAGAAAGATTACTGCTACAACTCAGGCAGTTTGAACCACAAAGATCAGAAAGCAAAGCCTGCCCCTCAATACAGCAAGCCTCCTCAGCAGGATCAAGGGCCGAAACTGCATGAGAAGACTAGACATGAAGGATGGAGTTACGATAGAAAATTTACTCCTCTTGACCAATCACTCGAGGATGTGCTCGAGTACATGCTATCAAAGGAAATGGTTAAGTTGCCCAGATTGGCCGATCCCCCTGTGCCCATGGGGAAATGGAAAGATCAGTTCTGCAAGTTCCACAGGACAGTGGGACACAACACTTAGAACTGCTTTGTTCTCAAAAACATCGTGCAAGATCTCATTGAAAAGAATCTATTGGTAGAAGGAGAAGAAGAAGAGAAAATAGACATTCTCAATCACCCCTTCCCTTCGCACACCACAGCTGTAGTATCGGCACAACCATTTCTGCCGCATGAGCACATCAAGCCGTGTTCTGCACAAGATCTACAAGTTCAGCATCAGGTGTCAGTGCTACGACAAGCAGCTCCTGATTCTAAGAAGATGGACTTAATCTCAGCATTCGACAAAATGAAAGTTTTGGAAGCGTCTATAAAGTCAGCCCCCAAGTCAAAGGGAACTCCTGACTTCTTCAAGCAAATTATCAAACCCAGGCTGGAGAATTCAAGTCAGAAGCCTTTGACCGCTCTATCCAATGTCTCCATCCTTGACTTGGCCAAGAATTCTAGCAAGCACCAGCAAGTACCTGATGATTTACTCAGGAAAATCAAGGTTAAGCCCAGTACCACTCCTGAAGACATGGCACAGATTGTGAACTCCGCCATGACCAATGCACCAATTACCTTCTCGGATGAGGACCTTCCAAAGCCTCATTCCTTTCACAATAATGCTCTTTACATCGTCGTTCGGGTAAGGGGAATGACAGTACCCCATGTGCTAGTAGATGGAGGCAGCAGCCTCAATATATGTCCCGAGATGACCGCAAAAGCATTAGGGATCAAAGATGAAGAATACATCCCAGATCCCATCACAATATACGGATTTGACAACCATGGTCAAACGGCAAAAGGGAAGATATTTCTGGAGGTATTCATCAACTATTCGGTGCACTTCGTCCTTTTCCATGTGGTTAATGTACCACCCACCTACAACTTGCTGCTCGGAAGAACGTGGATTCACAATGCTAATGCAGTGCCTTCCACCCTCCATCAATGCGTGAAATGGTCAAAAGGTAGAATTATTACCACTATACTGGGAGAAGACCCAGAAGAAAGGCTCCCGCAGCCCATGATTCCTCGGCCATCATTCAATGCAGATATTCCCAGCATCAGGGAAAGTGAAGAGATCAGTCACGGAGAAAATCGAGAAATACTCCCGACATCATCAGAGCCATCTCTGCACACGGTAGCCACGACCCGATGGAAAGGTCCTCAATTCTTCAAGGTTGGAGGCCGAATCGACTACAACACCATTAATGATCACCTATTGTTTCCACAATTCATGAAGTCAAGAAAGGGATTTGATTTGCTCCTGAAACATGATTATCAACCCTTCAAGGGACTCGGCAAGAACGAGGACGGCCGCATCGAGCCAATGATCCAGAAACATCGTCCCTACAGAGCAGGACTAGGGTTCTCCGGAGGAAGCTCGTCAAAGAAGACTGTTTTTGTCAAAGGGGCACAATAAAGACCATTTGTTATTTCTTTCCAAAATAAATGTCTCATTTTATCAAATGTCATTGATCAATTCAATCAATAAAATTCCAAGTTTCTTTGTCTATTCGGATGCCATCTACTCCCTTTCTGTCTATCTCTTCATTTTATAATTCAATGCCATTTTATGCATGGTTCTCTTCAAATGATTGCTTGTCTTACTATAGGCCGATTTATCTGAACCAAATTTCTTCGCCAAAATTTCAGAATGACTTCTCGAACAATCAAGAAGCTCGTTCTCAATCCCAAGGCTTTTCAGAAATCAGCAGCAATTCACAGAATCAAAGCAAGCACCGGAAATGATAAGAGTGCAAAGCAGTCAGGTGATTGTGCAGAATATGATCAGTCTCTTCAGGAATTATGAGAGTTCGCCGCTGTTTAGAAGCAAGATGAACCATGTCCTCTAGTACAAGATCCGACTGAAGATGTCAATATCGGTTCAGAGGAAGATCCCAAAATTCTCCAAATCGGAACCAGTCTGAGTCCAGAAGAAAAGAAAAGGCTTACAGATTTTCTTAAGCGGCATGAAGAAGTGTTTGCATGGACATATGAAGACATGCTGGGCTTAGACCCCAAATTGGTCGAACACCGACTCATCTTGAAGCCAGATGCTAAACCAGTTAAGCAGAAGCTAAGAAAAATGGATCCAAGAATAGAACAGCAGGTCAAAGAAGGACTTGAAGATTTGCTCAAAGCAGGATTTATTCGAGCTATTGACTACCCAGATTGGTTAGCCAATATCATCGTTGTCCCAAAGAAAAGTGGCAAAGTAAGGATCTGCATAGACTTCAGAGACCTCAATAAGGCAACTCCAAAGGATGACTATCCACTTCCAAGCATCGATCTTCTAGTCGATAGCACGACAGGACATGCCATGTTCTCTTTCATGGACGGATATTCCGGCTACAATCAGATTAAGTTGGCCGCCCGCGACCAATCAAAAACTTCTTTCACTACGCCTTGGGGCACTTTCTGCTATACAGTTATGCCTTTTGGGCTCAAAAATGCCGGAGCAACGTATCAACGGGCAATAGCCGTTATCTTTCACGATCAGATGCGCAAAATCATGGATGCGTATGTTGACGATATCCTCGTAAAATCTAAAGAGGGAGAAGATCACCTCCAAGCGCTTGATCAAGTCTTTAAGCGACTCATCCTTTATAAGTTAAGGCTTAACCCGCAAAAGTGTGTCTTTGGAGTCGAATCAGGCAAACTGTTGGGTTTTCTGGTCAGCAAAGAGGGGATTGAAGTCGACCCAGCCAAAGCAAAGGCTATCATTGATATGCCACCCCCAAAGAATCTCAAAGAACTGCGTAGCCTTCAGGGACGTATGCAATCAATCCGGCGTTTTATTTCCAACTTGGCGATAAGATGCGAACCTTTCAACCACTTGCTCAGAAAAGGAGTGAAGTTTGAATGGGGACCAGAGTGTCAGCAATCGTTCGATCGAATCAAGAAGTATCTTCTCAATCCGCCAATCCTGAAGCCGCCAGAATTGGGAAAACCTCTTTTGTTATACATCTCAGTCAATCAAGTTGCATGCGGCGGATTCTTGGCGCAATACAAAGAAGGCAGCTTGATAGAGCACGCCATTTATTACATGAGTAAGACTTTCATAGATTATGAAAAGAGATACTCTCAAATAGAGAAGACCTGCTTAGCTCTGGTATGGATGTGTCAGAAGCTAAGACACTACCTATTAGCATCAGAAGTCAAAATCTTGTCTAAACTCAATCCTCTCAAGTATATCTTAGAGCAACCTTTCCTAAGCGGACGGGTCGCAAAATGGCAAGTCTTATTGATGCAGTATGACTTACAATACGTTTTGCAGCAATCAATTAAAGGACAAGCAATTGCAGATCAATTGGCAGACTTTCCTTTGGCAGAAGAGGTGAAAGCCGAAGATGACTTCTCTGATGAGCAAATTTGCAATATCCAGCAATTTCCAGCAATTTCCAGTCTGGAATTTATTTTTCGATGGTTCTAAGAACATGGCCGGAATAGGCATCGGAATCCTATTAATCACTCCTGAAAAGGAGATGATCCAATTTTCTCTCAAGTTAGATTTTCAATGTACCCACAATATGGCTGAATATGAAGCCCTGATTCAAGGTCTAAAGATTCTATTAGACTTCAATGTTAAGAGAGTGCATGCTTACGGCGACTCATTACTTGTTGTCAATCAAGTTTGAGCCGAATGGCAAGTCAAAGATCAGAAGCTATTTCCCTATCAGAAAATTGTTTCAGCTCTTGTCAGCAAGTTCGAAGAATTTCAGTTATTCCATATTAAGAGAGATTTCAATCAAGTGGCCAATAGCCAAGCCAGTTTAGGCTCCATTATGGCATTCAAGAATGGAGAATCTTGTCGCTCTTTTGAAATTGGCAGACTTGATCAACCTGCTTTCCTTCCAGCGAAACGAGTACACCAAGCTGAGCAAAAGAAGAAGCCTTGGTATTACAACATCAAAACTTTCATAGAAACTGGCGAATTTCCCCCAGAATTCTCAAAGAAAGAGCAGCGAGCAATCCAGCGTATGTCCACTCGATACTTTATTCTGGCAAACGTCCTATATCGTCGTGGATTCAGTTCAGAGTATTTCAGATGTTTAGATGAAGACGAAGCCAAAGAAGTCGTGCGAGAAGCACATGAAGGCATCTGTGGTGGCCATGTCGGCTACCAAACCCTTGTCAAACAAATCATCAGAGCAGGTTACTACTGGAAGACTATGCAACAAGACTGTTATCATTATGTGAAGAAGTGTGTGCAATGTCAGATACACGCACCTTCCATCCATGCTCCGGCAACATATTTACAATCTGTTGTTTCTTCGTGGCCGTTCTCCATGTGGGCCTTCGATGTCGTAGGTCCCATCACTCCTTCAGCTTCAAATAGCCACAAATACTTCCTTGTCGCAACAAAATACTTCACCAAGTGGGTAGAAGCTATCACTCTTCGCACCGTAGAAGGACGACACGTGGTCTCTTTCATTCACAAGAACATCCTTTGCCATTTCGGCATCCCACATGACATTGTGTCAGACAATGGCAGTCATTTCAAGAATGAAAAGATGAAGACATTCTACTCAAAGTTCAAAATCTATCATCATTTTTCCGCTCCCTACTATCCTCAAGGGAATGGTCAGACAGAGACCACCAACAAGATTTTAATTCGTATCTTGGAGCGAACTGTGGAAACAGGCCGTGACTGGCATGAGAAGATCCATGATGCATTATGGGCATATCGGACCACCATTCGCACTCCCACGAATGCTACTCCATCAGAATTGGTCTACGGAACATAAGTAGTATTGCCGCTACATGTTCGGAAGCCCGCTTTGAAATTTGCTTCACTTCTGCAATTACCTCTTGATCAATATCAGCAGCAGCGACTAGTGCAGCTAGACTTACTCGACGAGAGAAGGCTAAAAGCAGTAGAGCATGCTCAATCTTATCGCCAGAGAGTAGCTAGGCAATATGCGAAGTCTATCATCGAAAGAAGATTCAAAGTCAATGATTTAGTACTTCGATCCACAACTTATCTCAAGCATCGTCCCAACGGCAAATGGTCGCCAAATTGGGAAGGTCCCTATGTTGTCAAAGAAGCATTACCCTGCAACTCATATCGGCTCATCAATGCCGATGGGGTAGAATTGCCAGATCCTATTAATGCTCGTCACTTGAAAAAGTTTTATACTTAAAACATTTATTCTCCTCTTGTAATCCTTCCTATTTTCTTTCAAATAATGATCAAGCTTTCTTTCCCAGTTACACTGAGGCATTTTAAAAAATTTTGTTTTGTATGCAGGCAGGATAAACAAATTCCTCATTTCACGCACTTGTGAATCCATATGCATCAACTCATATTCATTTGTATCCAACTGCATTAACAACAATCTGGTCAGTATTGGGATTTCAACAAACAGTCCCATCACAATTCCTAATGATTCAAAATTGAAAGGTCATCACCCATACTGAACCAAAACCCAGTGCTTGAACTGGTATTATTTCAAAATCCAGTATTCAAACTGGTACATTTTCAAAATCCCAAAACCGAGTTCCGACTCGGGTTTTTTATTCAAATCATTTTCTTTTGTTGATCCGGGTTCCGACTCGAGATCTCTTTATTCATTCGAGCTCAGATGCGAGCTCTTCATTTTCTTTTGTTGATCCGGGTTTCGACTCGAGATCTCTCTATTCATTCGAGCTCAGATTCGAGCTCTTCATTTTTCTCTGTTGATCCGGGTTCCGACTCGAGATCTCTCTATTTATTCGAGCTCAGATTCGAGCTCCTCATTTTCTTTTGTTGATCCGGGTTCCGACTCGAGATATCTTTACTTTATTCGAGCTCAGATTCGAGCTCTTCATTTTCATTTGTTGATCCGGGTTCCGACTCGAGATCTCTCTATTTATTTAAGCTCAGATGCGAGCTCTTCATTCTCTTTTGTTGATCCGGGTTCCGACTCGTGATCTCTCTACATCATTCGAGCTCAGATTCGAGCTCTCCATTGTCTTTTGTTGATCCGGGTTCCGACTCGTGATCTCATTACATCATTTGAGCTCTGATTCGAGCTCTTTATTTTCTTTTGTTGATCCGGGTTCCGACTCGTGATCTCTGTATTTTATTCAAGCTCTGACTCGAACTCATCATTCTCCTTTGTTGATCCAAGTCATTTTGATCCTCAGGGTCTGTCAATTGTTCAAATTTGATATTTTGCCTTCCAAATTCCAATTTAAATCTTCAAATCAATCAATTTCCTATTTTCGACCTTCGGGTCAATCAATTTCCAAATTTCGACCTTCGGGTCACACAATTTCGACCTTTCGGTCAACCAATTCTCAATTTCGACCTTTTTGGTCAAATCAATTCTCAATTTTGACCGTCAGGTCATCCAATTTTGACCTTCGGGTCATTCAATTTTCAACAACCAATTTTCCAATTTCCAATTTCGACCTTTGGGTCAATCAATATCAATATCCAATTTCAATCATTTTCTCTTGCGAGAGACCCTTTTAGGAAGAGTTCGAGGGAGCTCGTTCTTTTCGCATGCTATCCAATTCGTTCACTTAGCCCCTTTTTAGGGAGAGTTTGAAGGGACTCGCGTCTTTGTGAACCGTTTGCAAAACAATTTCCAATTTCACACAAGGAACCCTTTTTAAGGGAGAGGCTTGACGGAGACTCGCTTTTCTCGTGACCCCCCAATTTCATACTAGGCCATTTTTGTCATAAAGGACCCTCTTTGCAGGGAGAGTGTGATGGACTCGTTCCTTTCATGACCCAATTTTCAGACCTCACTATTATTGGCCCCCTTTCCATAAGAGAAGCCTAATATTAGGGAGCTTTGACGAAAGCTCAATTTCTCTTCGAAAGTTTATTTTTGCAAACACCTCTTCTTCAGGGAAGAGAGGAGTATTTCCCAATTCCCATTCAGGTAAGGGCTAAGCCTGAGTCTCTCTTTTTGGGGAAAAAGAGAGGAGAATTTTCGTCACGGATGTGTTGAGCCGGACTTCAAATACTCACTTTCACCAAGGATTTCAAGAAAATTTTGTCAATTTGTCAAATTATTTGTTGATTTCAGAATCTTTATTGCACAAATCTCTATTTACCTTCAACATTACTTCCAAAAGAATGAAGCTTTTGCGAAAAGAGATTCAGAATTCAAATTCTTTCTATTGGCCAACCAAAAGGATGAAGGATAAATCCTCGATATGGCCAGAAAAGAAGATTCAATGTTATTGAAAAGCCGTAGATGATCGATATTGATCGCAGTCAATGGCGCATCTTTAAAGGCTATTCTTGTAAGGACGAGGCAGTGGAAATATCCTTAGTGCTAGAAAAGAGAGCATTTACCCAAGCCCTGTCTCCTCAGAATCACCTAAGCTGCAATTAAATATCCGCAAAAGGGATCTCTCACCTGTCGTCAAGATGAAGGTGAATTAGGCGAGTAGACCCCCGGGGCCAAAGAAGATTTGAAACATCTCCAAGATGACGGAGTTTGTGACGGATCCTTCCAAGGAAGGTCCAAAGCACTGTCAAGATGAAGGCAGATGCGATGAATCCCTCGACAATCCCTAAAAGGTATTTAATTTCAGTTGTCATCCAAAGATCTCCAAACCCATCGTCCAAGAAGGATCGAAACATCTCCAAGTTGAAGGAGCTTGTGAAGTACCCTTCCAAAAGAGAGCAAGAGAGGAAAAAAAAAGAGAGTCAGAATATCTCCAAAATGAAGGAGAATGCAGCCAAAACACAAGAGAGCCAAAAGAGCGCAAAAAGATTATCATGAGAAAAGCTCCCAGGATATCAAACTGCCAAGTTTATCAAAAATCCTCTTTAATCTTGTGAAATTCTATTATTAATATTCTTTCATCAACTGCTTTCATAATATCAAAATCTTTTTTCTGTTCATATCAAGGAAATTGATAGCTTCCTTGAAGAAGGGCAGTTACAAGTAATTTGGGTTTCCAATCTCGATTCTATGAAGTGAACCTTATTTGGAGGTAATACTTTTGGGTAAAAGAGAAAGAACATCTTTACAACAATGCATATCATTTTCAAAAAATTTGAATCAACAACAAAATTTCCAACATTTTGACAATATTTTCCAGCTATCCTGACGTGAAGTGAGAGCTTGATGTCCGTCTTTGATACATCCTGACACCAATTTTAAATCCCTCCTAAGGACTTGATTCCTTCCCTTCTTTGAGAGCATGAACTCTTAGATTTGCACACTTCCCTGTGTCCCCACTGTCCCACCATAGACAGTCCCATTTTGGTTCGAGGTCGAACCACCAATCATTCTCTCGCGAAAGGCAATTTCAAAAGCTGATTTTAGTCTCAGCAATGAGGCGCCCAAAACCAATCCCTTTTCAAGCTTTAGGGACTCCATTTTCCTTCCTTTTGCAAAATCCCTGTCGGATTTATTGTGCAAAATCCGAAGGTTCCATCATGGTCTCTTCTTTCGAGGATTCCATCCATTTTCCGCCCGATCAGGATAAGGGTACAAACCTGAGCCTCAATCAAAGAGGTATTTCATTTTCCGCCCGATCAAGATAAGGGTACAAACCTGAGCCTCATTCAAAGAGGTATTTCATTTTCCGCCCGATCAGGATAAGGGTACAAACCTGAGCCTCAATTAAAGAGGTATTTCACTTTCCACTCGATCAGGATAAGGGTACAAACCTGAGCCTCAATCAAAGAGGTATTCCATTTTCCCCCCGATCAGGATAAGGGTACAAACCTGAGCCTCAATCAAAGAGGTATTTCCATTTTCTGCCCGATCAGGATAAGGGTATAAACCTGAGCCTCAATCAAAGAGGTATTTCATCTTCCGCCCGATCAGGTTAAGGGTACAAACCTGAGTCTCATTTCGATGAGATATTCCATTCCCCAATCAGGTTAAGGGTCAAACCTGAGTTTCGTTCCATGCGAGGTATTTCTGTCCCATCCAGGTTAAGGGCAAAAACCTGAATTTCACTCTTACCAAAACAAATCTTTTCTCTTCATTCTCCATTTCATATCTATCTTGATCACCGGGCTAATTTCTTCACACCCAGTCAGATCCTTCTAACTGGGGCATTTTTTTATATATATAGCCCAAATTTGGTGTGTTTTTCTTTGCCACTAAGCTCGGTCATGAGCCAACTTAGTAGCAAAGAGGGGCATCTGTAAACACCCCAAATTTTCACTCACCTCCCCAACATTTCCACCAAACATCATCATTAAGCTTTTGAATCGCTAGAGGGCAAAATGGTCATTTTCTAAGCTCGGACCTCGCAAAAGTCCAAATTTCATCTGCAACTCTCAAAATTTCTCTATTTTGTCTCAGATGTTCAAAATTTTACTCCTGACAGAAGACAAGAATCTTCAAGTCTTGGTTCAAGATTCTATTGCATAAGACATGACATTGCATATCATTGCATGAGCATTTCATATCACTGCACTGCACAGCATGTCATTTCGAGGTCCAGAACTCTCGATTTCAAAATTTTCAATCCAGATTTGAATTTCAACTCTTTTCAAAATTGATTTCAAAACCCTGGGTCTTCAAAATTATCAATTCTTCCCATTTTACCCCCAGGACTCTGAATTTCAAAATATTTCCTCAGGAAAACAATCTGGATAATTCTCAATAAAGTTCAACTCAGATTTTGCCTTTTGTCAGCTATTTCAACTATCATTCCTTTACAAAATCGCCCTACAGAAGCCAACTCTTTCCAAAAATTCCTGTTTTACCCATTAGTCCAGATTTTATGAAAATTCCAAAAAGAAGTTGTTTTATCCTTATTTCAATAAAGAAGCAATGTGGGATCCACACTGAGGTGGTGTCACACAAGCTTTTCTTTTGAAAATTTGAATTTTGAAAAAACCCAAAAATATAGGAGCCTTGTCCCCTGGATTGGTGCCACCTGTCTTTTCTCTCTCCTCCCATTTCCATGCCAAGTGTCAGTGTGGGGCTCAGTTAAGAAGCCGCCACATGTCATCCCATTTATCTGCCATGTGTCACCCTATCCATCCTGCGCCATGTGTCATTCCAAAGATCACCAGGAGATGCCAAGTGTCATAGGTTGTCCTATCCAGAAAAAGTAGGTTTGTCTCCTCTGAGGTGGCGCCATTTGAAGTGTGTCTCCTGCAGAGGACACATGTCAATCTCTCATTTCCTCAGAAAAAGCAAATGCCATGTGTCATTCACTGCTCTTCTCAAAAAAAGCAAATGACACATGTCATTCTCTGCTCTCCTTAGAAAAAGTAGAGGACACATGTCATTTTCTGCCTCCTTCAGAAAAAGCAACAATTCAAATATTCAAACTCCAGGCTGAGGTGGCGCAAATCCTGGACTTCACCTTTTCTATTTTGTCTTAGATGGTGCCACGTGTCCCTTTCCCTCCTTTTCCTCCCTCTTGCCACATGGCATCGTAGGAGCCACTCTGAGGAACTGCCACATGTCCATCCTTCATTCCTCCAGAGCCAACCTCCATTTGAAATTCAAATTCACCTTCTGAGGTGGCGCCATTTGAGAAGGCCTCACCAGACAACTGACACTTGTCTGCCACATGTCCAGACCTCCCTGCATCAGAAAAAGTAGAAAATCCCCCCTTTGAGGTGGCACATTTTGCTTCCTCCATTCATGTTCTCCTGCCACATGGCATCGTAGGAGCCACTTTGAGGAAATGCCACATGTCAGCCTCTTCTTTCCTGCAGAAAAGTAGAATTTGAATTCCTCTGAGGTGGCACAGCCTGCTTCCTCCACTCCTGTCCTTCTGATACATGTCAAGAGCCTCCATAGGTGGCGCCACATGGCATGCTCCTATTGTTTCCAGCTTTACACCTCAAATCACCTTTTGAGGTGGCGCCAATCCAGAGTCCCACTTGGCTTCAAATTTTATTTTTATTTTATTTTTAATAAAAGTAGCACACCATGAGGTGGCGCCACTTGAGGGCTCCCTGCAAAAGCCAAATTCGAATTTCAAACCCCCAGATAGCACCCCCTGAGATGGCGCCACATGGAGGGCTCAGATTGAGCCTGTTTGAAATTCAAATTTTTCAGAAAAATCTATAAAAACAAGGCTCCACGCCCAGTCTAAGGAGACCATCTTTTGAGAACTCTTGTTGGACTTGAAAATTCGACCTAGCTTTCTTGAGAATCCGATTTTTGCACTTTGGAATTCACGCCCCCTTTGGCTCAGTGAAGAAGGTGCAGTGGGTCGATCTTGGTGAATCATCCGAAGCCCGGATCGGAGGACGAACGAAGCTCGTAGCAGCCGTCCCTTTCAAGAGCTTCAACGCTGCCTAACGAAGCAAGGTGCACTTCTTCTTTTTTATTTCATAATTCGATTCGGGAGTCGTTTGAAGAAAGAGCTCATCCGAGAGATGGATTGAGCTATTCTCATAAAACGACATATATAAAAATATTCAATTATGATTCCTTGATGATTTTTAGCATTCATGCATTTAGCTAGATTTAATTTGCATTTTATTTCATTAATTTAGCATGTTTCATGAATTAATTAGGATTAATTTAGCATTTATTTCAATTCTGCTCATTTTCAGTAGTTCTCTGTTTTTGTCAGTCAGTCCACACGTCATTTCATGCATTTATTTTTTATTAAAAATCCCAAAAAATCACGGAATGCGCCCTTAGGTGTTCCTAGAATTGTGCCAAAATTTTGGAAGCATTTGAATTTGTTTACTAAGGTAAAAATTCAAGATGGAAAGTCGGGTTTTGTTACCCGAGATGCGTTTTAAAAATTATTTTTAGACTTGTAAAATCGAGATCTCCCTCATGGGAGATCCGATTTTCAATCTAAAAGATGTTATGAACTCGAGAGAATGTATAGTTTTTAACAGGATTTTCTCAGAGTTTTATGATTTTCTTTTATGTCTGAAAAAAATCCAAGAGTTCAGGACACGTGTCAGAGCCTGATTTGGGACTCTGAGATATTGGATCGACTTAGGGCTACGGGTTCTCTTTGTGTGTTGCTCCAAATCCAAAACTGTAAAAAGTGAAAGTTATGCCCGAGATGTTATCGCTTTGAATCTGGAAGCATGTGATTTGTAGAACAGTTGTGATACCCGTTTCTGATTTTTTTTGTTAGTTCTCTGTTTTGTCACATTTTTCTGTCCTGTTGATTTAGGCAGAAAAAGTTATATTTTTATCTGTGTTTATGTTGATCCAATGCCGAAGTCATGAACATGAAAGTTGTTCGTATAGGTGTCATGAAAATCTCTATTAAACATTAGTAATTTCCATGGCTGTTTTCTATTTATTTAGCATGTTATGTTAGTTTAGGTCAATTTTTACCTTTGTCAGAACCAAATCCCTGTTACTGAACTGACCATGGCTCAAATCCCGAAGCTGTAAAAACAAAAAATGTTCCATTTCTAGTCCTTTAGCAGTATGCAAAATATCAGAAGTTTTCATGGTGTAAATCATGCATTATCATATTATGCATTGTATTTGGTTCGGATCCATAGGCAAAATCCACCATTTTAGGATTTCCTTTAAATTTTAGCATTTAAATCATATCATTTTGTGATTTTTAGCATGCTAGGATGTTTATCAGAGTAGGTAGAGGCTTCATACCGAATTTGGTACAATTTGGAATCCATTTGAGGTTCGGATTAGCCATAATACCAAAACAGGGTCCCGCAGGACCCGGATCCAAGTGAAAAACAAGCGAAATTCGTTATTTTGGATAAATTGCAAAATATCAAATTCTGATTTTACAGTTCTAATGTGTTTAGCAGCATGCCATCATGCCTCATACTGCATTTCATCATCATTTGAGTCAATTTGAATTTTGAAATCTCAATTTTACCAAGTTTTCCTTCAAAAAACCCTGATTTTAAAGGTGTAACTTTATAATTAGGGATATTTTGGTCATTTTGACCCCAATTCCGAATTTCAAACTATTTTCCACCGAATTTCTTGCATTTACATCATTTCAAATATCAAGGAAGCATGAGATTAGGGTTTATGTCCAATTAAATCCAATAATTTCATAATATTATTGGAAAATCTTGGAAAAACCCACATATTTGAGCTAACCCCATTTCAAGGTTTGGCAGGGACATTCAAAAGAAGGAGCTAGAGTCTGCAATTTCTTTTATTTCATTTATTTAGTGATGTAATAATGTAAATTTTGGAATAATATTTACTTTTACTGCTTAGACTAGGATGCATATCATATAGTTTGAATTTATGCAATATCCTGCTTATGTGATTCATGCATTTTATTTCAAAGCACTATGGATGTCCATGAATGGCACGTGCACCAACTCTTAGGGAGTTGATGGACTCGGTGGGATCCATATTTACGGCCCTAGTCGAAATATGGACGAGACCCAGATCCATCATCTTTCTACTAGTCACATTGAGCCTACACTCTTAGGCTATCTTAAAATGCACATCGTATTTCTAATATTTTCAAAGTATTGTGCATTAAATCAATTAAACTCTGAACATATTCATGGCCACAGTCAGAATATGTGAAGGATTTATTTTGACTTAATACACATTTTCAAACAAATTTCTTAGAAAATCTTTCAAAGTGCATTCATTCACTCATATCATTTGCATCATGAAATCATTGGTTTTCCTATGATTTTCTTAAGAAAATTTCATTCTCAAGAAATCGATTTCTCAAGAAACTCTGAGAAATTTTCAAAATCGTTTTTCCCAAATCAAGTTTTCCACAGTTTCCATGGAAAAGGTTATTTTCTCAAGATTTTCAAAAGAAGTCTCTCATCTTTCTCAAAATCAAAATCGATTTCCAAGTGTTTCAAAGCTAAGATTCCCAGGATTTCAATTTCCCAAGTTTCCAATTTTCCTTCTCCACAAGGGTTTTCCCATGTATTTCAATCATTTTCCCAAGAAGACTTTCAAAACTTGAAGCTTTTTTTTCCTGAGAAGTGTTTCCCTTTTCAAATGTTCACCTTTTTCTCAAGAATCACTTCCATTTTCCCAGGATTTTCAACCATTCGTGATTTTCCCACATCTTCATGAACTTTCTCGTGATTTCAAAACCTCTTTCACATGAGTTTTCTTGAGAAATTGACTTTCATCTTTTGCCTGAGAAATTCTTTTCAACTCCAAATATTTTCCAAGCATACATCATGTTTTCCTAAGCTGCATTTTTCCAAAATCTCATAGCACATGCCTGAATTCTCTATGCATATAGGATAGAACACGATTTTGATGATTTAACTAAGTCAAGCACAATTTTGGTCCTTGGTTCGATTACCCCTGTTAAAGGCGGCAGGAACGGTCGAACCTCGTACCGACAGGTCGAGCCCCATCCCATGGATTTTCCCGCAATTTTCAAAATGGAGGCGAGTATTTCAAAACATTTTCCAAAATCCAGTGCGAAAGCGCTTCCCTCTCTCTCTTCCACAAGGAAGGGAAGACGGGAAAAAATTTCGCGACAATAACACTCACCGAGAATGAAATACCTCATCAAAATGAGGCTCAGGTTTAACCCTTAACCTGATTGGGCGGAAAATGAATGGAATTCTCGAAAGAAGAAACCATGATGGAACCTTCGGATCTCCGCACAATGAAACCGATTGGCATTTTGCAAAAGGATGAAATTGGGGTCCCTAAAGCTTGAAAAGGGGTTTGATTTTGGGCGCCTCATTGCTAAGACTAAATACCTTTTGAAATTGATGACCTTTTGCGAGAAAATAATTGGTGGCTTAACCTCAAGTCCAAATTTGACTGTTTATGGTGGGACAGTGGGGACACAGAGAAATGTGCGAATCTGAGATCCCATGCGCTCAGATTATACCAACAGAAGAGAAGGAATCTTGAAAACTCCCGTTATCAAGTTCTAAAAGGGATAACAACTGATGTCAAGATGCACCAAAGATGAACCTCAAGCTCTCGCTTCATGCCAGGATAGCTAGAAAATATTGTCAAAATGTTGAATATTGTTGTTGATTTAAAGTAATTGAAAATTATGCATATTGTTTTGAAAGTATTCCCTCTTTTCTACTTGAAGTATTACCTCCGACTGGGCTTAACTCCGTAGAATCAAGATTCGAATTCAAATTTCTTGCAATTGACTTTCTTTCAAGGAAGCTATCAATTTCCTTGATATGAACAGAAAAGCGAGTATTCTTGATATTATGAAAGCAATTGGTGAAAGAATATTGATAGTAGAATTTCACAAATTTAAAGAAGATTCTTTGGAAAATTCGACAGTCTGATATCCTGGGATTCTTTCTCATGATGATCTTTCTGCCCACTTTTTTTTTTATTGGTAGAATTAGAGCTCTCTTGGGCTTTTGGGAATTTTATTACATCATCCTTCATTTTGGAGATGTCCTGACTTTTCTCTTTTTTTTTTGGAAGGGTACGTCACAAACTCCTTCATCTTGGAGATGTTCTGATCTTTCTTTTTCTCTCAGGGATTATATCGACGGTTATTGGCTCATTGGTTGGAAATCTCTTGATGATAGTGGAAATTAAATATCCTTTAGGGTTTGTCGGGAGGCTCATCGCAGTCGCCTTCATCTTGATGGTGCTCTGAACTTTCCCTGGAAGGATCCGTCACAAACTCCGTCATCTTGGAGATGATTTAAATCTTCTTTGGCCCCGGGGGTTGACTCACATAATTCATCTTCATCTTTACGACAATTGAGAGATCTTTTTTGCAGATATTTAATTGCAGCTTAGGTGATTGAGGAGATATGGGGATTGAGTGAATTTTTCTGTATCGCCTAGGATATTTCGACTGCTTTATTTTTCAAGAATGATCTTTAAAAATATGCCATTGACTGCGATCAATATCAATCACTTATGGCTTTACAACAACATTGAATTTCCTTTGCTGGCCATATCGGGGATTTATTCTTCATCCTTTTGGTTGGCCAATAGAAATAATTTGAATTTTGAATCCTTTTTCACAAAAGCTTTGACCTTTCGGAAGTAATACTGAAGGTATTTTGAGGTAATGTTTTTGTGCAATAAAGATTTTGAAATCAACAAATATTTAATGACAAATTGGCAAAATTTTCTTGAAATCCTTGGTGAGAGAGCATCTGAAGCACAACGCAACACATTGTAATCATTGCAAAATTTTTCCTCTCGCAATATTCTCTCTCTTCCTTCTCTTTTCCTTTCCAACCTCTATTTCCTCCTTTTTGAAGGGAGAAAATAAAAGACAGAAAGAAAGAGAGAAGAGAAAATAAGGGAGAAGATGAACTCTTTTGCGGGGTTTCACTAGACCTTATTTTGAAAATTTTTAAAAAAATAACTCGCCTCCGTTTTGAAATATTTGCGGGAAAACTGAGAGACGGGATCCGCTCGTCGGTACGAGGTTCGACCGTTCCTGGCACCTTTACCAGAGGTAATCGAACCAAGGGTCGAATTCATGCCTTTTGCTTTGCCTAAATATTATCTAAGAATTTATCCTAAGTCTAGATGCACAAAGAATCATGCTTGTGCAATGCAAAGATGTATGCTCTTTTTGAAAATGATTTGGAAATCTCCAAGTGTTCTGAGATGAATTTGATAATGGAGTGAAGAAAATGTTTTCTAACTAATAGAATCTAACTTAGAACTTGAGATAGATCAGAGAAATTCTAAGTCTTTTGAAATAATCAGAGTTTGGAAGAATAAATCTTTGAATTTGAAAAGAATGAAGATGAGATAAAAAAAAGGAGAAGAAAGGAAACCTTAAAGTCATGAATGGACTTTGAGTTTAGAATTTTGAATTAGGATAGAGATGAATGTCTGAAATAGAATTGAACTCTGGTTTTGAGGTTTGAAATCAGAAGGAAATGTGGGAAATCTAAATAGAATCGAAAAATGGGATTGATTTGAAAGTTGGAATTCAAGATGGAATTTGAATCCAAGGTTTGGATTCTAAATTGAGATTGAAATCTAAGATGAAATTGAATTCTGGATTTAGAATCCTATATGGGAATTTAATCTGAAATTTGAGATCTAATGATAAAGTTGAATTCTGAATTTTAAATGGAATTAGATCCAAGGTTTGGAATCCAAGATGAAATTTGGATCTGAAGTTTTAGATCCAAGTTGGAATTGGATTCTGGATCCTAAAATAGGTTTTGGATCTGAAATCTAAGGTCCAAGAAGGAATTGGGTTCTGGATCCTAAATTAGATTTTGGATCTGAAGTCTGAGATCCAAGGTGGAATTCGGATTTCTAGATCCTAAATGGATTGTGGATCTGAAGCCTAAGATCCAATGATGGAAGTTGAATTCTGAATCCTAAATGGAATGGGATCTGAAGTCTGAGATCCAAAATAGAATTGGGTTCTGGATCTAAAATGGAATGGGATCTAAAGTCTGAGATCTAAAGTGAAATTGAATTCTGGATCCTAAAGTGGAATTGGACCTGAAGTCTAAGATCCAATATGAAAGTTGAATCCTGGATCCTAAAAATGGATTTGAAGTTTTTAAATTCAGAAGATGAATCAGGAACTTCCAAGTTTGAATTAAACTTGGAAAATGAAATTTAGAATTTGAATCTTGAATATACAAATGAATTTCAAAGTCAATTTAGACTTTGAATTTGAAGTTTGAATTTGGAACCAGAAGATGAATCAGAAATTTCAAAGTTTAAATTGAACTTTGAATTTGATTGGAATTTTGAATATAAGATGAATTTTGGAATTTCAAAGTCAAATTGAACTTTGAAATCTGATTTGAATTGGAATTTTTGAATATAAAATTGAATTTTTGAAATCTCAAAGTCAAATTGGACTTTGAAATTGAAATCTAAATCTTTGAAATAAGATAGAAGAACGAATTGAAATAGGGATTGAAGAAGGATATTTGAGATCACTTGGATTTTGAAAAGAATTTCAAAAATATGATGCAGTTTATCCTAAATGATGAACGAATTTAAATTTTGAAAATCGTATTTCATTCTTTACATGAATTGAAATAAGATTGAAAATATAATACATCCTTGACTATGGTCATTGAATGTATTATATAATAATCTATATTTAAATTCAGGTGAAGAATAAAACATATTTTTGTGCTTTTATAGAATTTAAAATGAAATTAACTCTCAATATACCCTGACTATGGCCATTGGTATATATTTTGAGCCAATTTTAAGTTAAACTCTAATAAAAGAAGGAAATATTTGAAAATATAATGATTTTGAAGAGGATCCAGTGTGGATCCAATGTTATTTTATAAAAGATAAGAATCCTAAGTTTTGTTTACATACTGACTATGGCCATTGATGCAAATCATCAACTTAGGATTAATTACCTCTTACGAAATGGTGCACATGTCATTCGTGTTTCACCATTGTGAGAATTTGGGAAATAAAAGGGCAAAAAGTATGAAAATAAGCAATTTATGACATTTACAATGCTCATACATTCTATCTAAACAGGAAATGTAGATTCTCATTAAGGATCTAGCTATTTTATCATGGATATGACTTCTGATGGGGTGGAAAACATCTAAAAAAAAGAAAAGAGAAATCTATAATCCTGCAAAACATGGTTAACGATTTATGATATTTACAAGGCATAGAAATATAGAAGAAAATCATGCTGAAAGTGATATACACATGATCACTATTAATGAAAAGATGCCTATGCTATATATAATACATAGTGAAGATGTGATGTAGATGATGGATATTAAAATATGCATGTGTCATGCTAAGCTGGTGTATATTATGATATGCATGGTAATGCTAAAGCATATTAGGCAAATACAAAGGACTAAATGTATGCTAAGGCTGATGCTAACATATGTTACAACATGCTGAAAATGTCAATGTGTATACTTGATGGGAAAACATTAAGAAAATGTTAAGGATTGATAAAATATCTACTATGATGATCAACAATCAAAATGGGATTTGAAAATTATTTTTCCGCAGTAAGCAAAGCACAACAATATTCAGAGGTACTAAGCAGCCAACTCAATATGCCCATATGATCTGAAATGATAGAAGCCACCAAGCTACAACAAACCCAATCAGCTTGACAAATATATGCCAAAATGCTTGATGAACAAAGTAAAGCCCTGAACTAAACTGAGTCTACGAGAGTTACTACAGATGAACCACCACACATGGAAATAAATAATCCATTTACCATTTCTGGTACACTTCCATGGAGAGTAGGCAAGAACCAACCAAAACAAAAACATGAAATCATACCTGTAACTGACCCAGCAATACAACTACCAATTGTTGTCTTCGAAAATCTAGCATGCAATGTATCTGCTCATAAATCCCTGATCTGGACTGATCATCTATGAGATTTCTGCACAACAAAGAATAGTCTTCAATTCGAGCACCACTGTTGAACATTTTCGTGGCATGGAGTAAGCAATCTTCAGGAACCACTAATTTATGAATCTGGGCCAGTGAGTTGAATGCTGAAGTGTTATTGAAAGTATGATGTTATATTATATGGAATACAACAACCGGTGGCAGGTGACAGATGTGCTACAGAACTTTCACAAAATAGAATAGGACACTCTTTTCATCAATGCCCTTGCGCGCCAGGCCAAAGCACACTTCACCTGTGTGTTTGTATATGTATACTGAACATTGATGACACCACAACATCACATCAACAGAAAGATGAAAACAGATGTTCTTTGGAAATTTTCTGTTCCTTAGATATACATTCTAAAGAGAAGATCAAGCTCATAACAGCAGAATCCATCAGACTTTTATACAATGCTCTGGATGCCAACATTCTAAGGAAAATTTTACCCACAATGGTTAGGTAACAGGAGGATGGCTAACATGAAAGTAGAGGTCATGCAAATGCAGAGGACTTGATGGCATGAAAGGATGAGTTAAAATACATACCAATCAAATAAGCTTATAAACAAAACTGGTGACGAGTAATGAAAGCATACAACACTAATCAAGGATGCAACCAATATGTGTCTGGATGAAGACTCAAAACTGATAAAGAGTACCATGTACTGTAGAGCCAATGTCTTCCGAATGAGAGGAAATTCCTCAAAAAGTAGTGTGGGAGCACCCAGACAAGTGATCAAAAGCCTCAACTCAGTGGCACCGAGATTCTGCAGAAAATTTGGTATCACCAGTGCTAATCATTAAGCATATCCCAACAAGTTTCTGCTGCAATTCCTGTTTGACAATGTTTTCATAAATCCCCTTTCCAGGATTGTTTTGCCCTGTAGAGTTACTATAAAGTGTTGAACACATAGCAATGTGAAGAGGGCGAGAGTTCATATAAATGTTGATAGCAATTGTAATGCAATAGCAGATCACTCTTAAACATTCGACCTCAACATGGTGTTTTGATCTACCAGATCGATCTACCTTAATACAACGGCTAGGTGAGCCATTCTCAGCCATAGATTGATTCGTAAGGAATCGATCTTTGCAAACCGATCTGAGCAGAGCAATGCATTAGCTTGGAACCTTCTTTGGCTTTGTAGCGATTTCATTTTCACTTTCCACTGGACTGCATATTTTGAAAGTTTTGATGTTTCAAACTGCTAAATAACTTGATATCTGGATATCTGTTTGGCCCAGTTATTACAGATTCGAAGGAGTCAAAAGGAATCACCTCTAAGGTATTTAAACCCTTTTCAAACAGGAAGTACAGAGGTTGCCGCAAATCAGGAAGGGAATCACATAGGCAATCCATGTCAAACCAAATGTAAATGCTAAGTTCTAGAATCAGCGAATGGAAAAAGGAACTAAAATACGGAAGCCGACGCCATGGAAACTGGGGTGCAGGGTAAATCAAAACGATTGTAGGAAACAAAACTCAATGATGCAAAATTTTATACAATGGAGAGATATGAGAACCAGCGGTTTAGGATATTGAGACAAAATGTAACAACAACATTCAAACAAACCTACAATATGACGTGTTTTGCATTTTGGGCCTCATATTAACACTGCAGTTGTTTCGACTTATGGATTAAAAGTAGATGATTCTAATTAGGAGTTGCTGCAAATCCAATATACAGATCTTCATTATCACAGATTCATTGATCCTTAGAACAATCAACTACCCAAACATAACTGAGCCCTAAAGCAAAAGGGGAGGGGCATAAAACTTTGACAGAACTTATGGTGCTGGAATGCAAAACCTAAAACCAGAATGAAAATCAGATATATGCCAGAATTGTCATGCATAGACTGATGATGTATCTGATCACCACACAGCATGTGATGTCATTAGGACGTGATTTGGACACAAATTTGAAGCTACAAAGCTTGCAAATCTGCTATTTAATCAAACTACGATGCTGATTAACGAAGCATTAAATAGACAATCAAATGGCAAGGGTTACAACACCGATAAAACAATGATCCTCAAGTAAACAGGAAACTGAGATCCATAGAAGACAATCCAGGTAAAGGGGAAATCCTAAGGGTTAAGCAAATTGGAGAAAACAAATTTCTGCAAATGGCAAGGATATGTAGGAACTTGAAGAATCCATTACTGTGGCATTGAAGTAAGTCGATTTGCTATAGGCAAACCGACGTTACCACGGATGCTTCAAATGGGGATATAACCAGAGAAAATAAGAATAAAAATAAAAAAATAAAAAAATAAAATAAAAAATCAAAAGCAACAGAGAAGGACCCTTACCTTATTTGCAAGGGGCTCTGGAGGAAGGAAACCGAATGAAGGTCACGAGAGTGACAAGATGATAGATGGTTGACTCCCCAATGGCTTCGTATATCAGAAAAAGGGGGCGAAGGGGAACTTGTTTGCAAGAATCGCCCTCTTCTTGGCTTATTCACGACAATCCAGAGGAAGGTTGGAATTCTTCGTGAAAGAGGACTGAAAGTGGATCCGGAAGGGTTTTGTGCCTTTGTTGCTGAAGCTTAATCCAAATAGGGCTAGAGTCAATCGAGCTCCTGAAGTTGCTTATAGAAATTGAATCTCCTTAATCCTGATTGTTGGGCTTCGACCGAAGAAGGAGCAAGGGCTTCTAGGTGCTGTTGTAGTGTGGTGAACGTCCTTCCTCTTTAATCGGCTGAGAGATATTCAAGCTGAGAGAAGATAGAAGGGGAAGAAGAGGAAGGAGGAAAACAAAAAAAGGATCGTGAAAATGGAGGGGTGAAGGTGATGGTCGAACCCTTCCCCTTCGTGCCTCTTTTAAGGAGGAAGAAGAAGCTTCGGGAATGGGGTTTGTTAGAGATGAGTGGAGGAGGAGAAAGGTAGTTTCGCGATGGGAGAAGTAGAGAGAAGGAAAGGGTGAGGCTCGATGGCGATCGAGCGGTTGAGCAGGAGGGGAAGGTTCTTGAGGTTTTTGAGAATGGAGGCCGAAAGGGAGAGGGGTTTGGCAGAAAGAGGAGGGCTTAGGGTTTTGTAAAAGGAACCAAGCTTATGCGTGAAA
This sequence comes from Nuphar pumila, assembly GCF_984573655.1. NCBI lineage: Eukaryota > Viridiplantae > Streptophyta > Magnoliopsida > Nymphaeales > Nymphaeaceae > Nuphar > Nuphar pumila. The sequence continues at coordinate 32,639,547 of NC_143256.1, read as the reverse complement.
GATTTTTTCGATTTTCCAAAAAGAGGCTCCTTCAAAAGGTTTTTCATAAAAAAATGTTTTTTTAAAATGATTTTTTTAGCAAAATTGATTTAAACTCATTCGTTTTTCTCATAATTTTCCCATTTTTTTTGGTTTTTGTGTTATTTTTCCCTTTTTTTGCATTTTTAGAATAAAATCCTAAAGTTTTACGAGAAACCGAAGATCAAAACTAACTTTTTTGTGTTTTTGTAAAATATTTACAAAAGAGAGTTTTTCTGAGAACTCAAGGCAATTTTTGAGAAAATTTCTTCAGAAAGCGGATTTATGTCCGGATTTTTAGAAAATATTCGAGGTTTAAAGCCTCGAATCGAGAAATACAGAGTTAGGGATCCAACAGAGTGCCGAATGAACTGCCCGAGCCATTCAGAACCATTTTTTTTTGGTATTTTTGTAATTTTAATTTAGAAATTAGACAACGGGACTCAAATTTGGATTTAAAACACTGGGTTCGGACCCAAAATCGATTTTGAATGGATCAATATGGTTTTTAATCCATAAAATCAGAAGAATGATTGAAATTTAGCTTTGAAATCGCCTTAATTTTTTCAAAAGATGGAGTCAGGGGCAAAAGGGTCATTTTTACAAAACTTTGAAAAATTTAGGGTGTTCACAGATGCCCCTATTTGCTACTAAGCCGGTTGAAGGCCGAGCTTAGTGGCAAAGATAACACTCCAAATTTTGAAAATGCCCAGTCAGCAGATCTGAACTGTGTGTGGAAGAATTATTTTGAAAATATGACTTCTCAGGCTTAAAACCTTATCCTGAATGGTTTCAGGGAGACGAAATCCTCGAAAATGATATGATTGAGTAGGAGACGAGGAAATCTTGATGGAACTTTGGATGAAAATTCCGAAATGGTGAAAAATCAGAATTTTGATCAGGTCTCATGGGTGAGACGAGATACTCTTTTTTGGAATGATTCAGGTTTAGCCCTTAACCTGGATGGGACGAAGATATATCAAGATGAATTTGAGACGGGGAAAGGAATATATGAGAACTTTGATGGGACATTTTTGAAAAATGCCTCGTGAAATGAGGCTCAAGTAGAATCCTATCCTGGATGGATATACAAAGCATAGATTCCTCAATGGGAAGAGCCATGATGGGACTGAGAGAAAACATCTCGTTAGAACGAGGAATCTCGTCGAAACGAGACTCAGGTTTAACCCAAACCTGAAAGGAAGATACCTCGCAAAGCGAGGTTCTGGGTTAACTCTTAGCCTGAATAAGAAATCTACCATACGAATTTCTCAAATGGAGAAACCATAATGGGACCTTCGGAACTTGGACGAACAAATCCGAAAGTTTTTTTTTTTTTTGCGAAAGGAGGAAAATATAGGGTTCCCTAAAGCTTTGAAAAGGGGAAGAAATTGGGCGTCTCATTGCTGAGACTGAAAATAGCGGGTTAACTCTTAGCCTGAATAAGAAATCTACCATACGAATTTCTCAAATGGAGAAACCATAATGGGACCTTCGGAACTTGGACGAACAAATCCGAAAGGGTTTTTTTTTTGTGAAAGGAGGAAAATATAGGGTTCCCTAAAGCTTTGAAAAGGGGAAGAAATTGGGCGTCTCATTGCTGAGACTGAAAATAGCTTTTTGAAATCAAAATGACCTCTCGCAGAAAATTCAGGTTTTGACCCTTAACCTGAGTGGGAACACCATACGGGATCCTTGATTGAAGAAACCGCGATGGGACAGGAAGAGATACTTCAACTGAATGAGGCAACTCTTCTGGAAGATATAAACAACGCTAGGTTGCATCAGAATGGATATTGAAATGTTTATTTTATTCTTGGAATAGCTAGAAAATTTTGCCAATAAGATAAAATTATAGCTGATTCAAATGATTGGAAATGTGCACGTATGTGCGGAGATATTTTCTCTTTTACCTAGAGTATTTCCTCCAATGAGGTTAACTCCTCAGTTTTAAGAGTCAAATTAAAAAATTTAGCGCTGATGATTTTCTTCAAGGAAGCTATCCATTTCCCTGACATGAGAAGAGAAGAACTATTCTTAATTTCATAAAAGCAAGTAATGAAGAGATATTGACAAAGGAATTTTGCATGAGAAAAGATGACTTCTGGCAACTTTGGCAGTTTGAGATCTGGGTGTCTTCCCACGATGATCTTTTTTCACTCTTTTTGAGTCATTGGGCTTTCTGGGCTTTTTACATCATCCTTTATTTTGGAGATGTCCTGACTTTTCTCTCTTTTTTGGGGAAGGGTACGTCACAAACTCCTTCATCTTGGAGATGTTCTGATCCTTCTTTTATCTCAGAGATTCTATTGATGATATTGGCTCAAAAGGTCTATTGATGATAGGAGAAATCAAATATCATTTAGGGTTTGTCGGTAGGTTCATCACATTCGCCTTCATCTTGACGGTGATCTGAACTTTCCCTTGAAGGATCCTTCACAAACTCCTTCATCTTGGTAGATGATCCAAATCTTCTTTGGCCCCAGGAGTCTGCTCGCCTATTCGCCTTTATCTGGACGACAATTGAGAGATCCCTTTTGCAGATATTTGATTGCAACTTCTAAGATAAATGTGAAGATATGGGTTGAGTGGATTCTTTTTATAGCTCGAGATATTTCCACTACCTGATTGCCAGAAAGTCATTTTAAAACATGTGCCATAGCCAAGATCAATATCAATTCGCTTCTGGCTTTTCAACATCATTGAAGATTTCTTTCATTGATCATATCGAGGACATTTCTTATATCCTTTTGGTTGATCAACAGGAAAAAGATTTGAATTTTACCTCTTTTTTGCAAAGAAGCTTCACACTTTTTGAAAAGAAATACTAGAGGTAATCTGAGGTGATTCTTTTGTGTAGTAAGAATATTGGAGTCAACAATTGTTTTTAGCAAATTGGCATAATGTTCCAAAATTCTTTTGTGAAATAATCGCTCAATATAGATTTTGATACATCCTTTAGCTGAAATTTTGGAGGAAATAACATGAAAATATTGGTTTTATCACACAACATTGGCTCAACAGGGACTCAACCTAAGAGTCATAAAGAATATTGGATCCGTAGGGATTCATCCTATAGATTGAAATTTTGAAAAAATGAAGTTTAATTTAATAGAAATTCAACCTAAGAATTTTGCAAAAGAATTTGTGGCTAATAAGAATTTATCTATAGAATGAATTTTCGAAGAACGAATTTGGTTCAATAGGATTTCAACCTAAGAACAGCAAAAGAAATATGGATTAGTAGGACTTTATCCTTTAGATTGATTCTTTTGAAAAATGAATTTTTGGTTCAATAGGTATTCAACCTAAGAACCGCCAAAGAATACACACTAGTAGGAATTCAAACTACAGATTTACTTTTTGAAGAATGAATGTGGTTCGATAGGAATTCAGCCTAAGAACCGTAAAAAGAATATGGATTAGTAGGATTTCAACCTACAGATTAAAATTTGGAAAAAAACTTATTTTGGCTTAATAGGAGTTCAACCTAAGAACTGCAAAAGAATATAGATCGGCAGGTTTTCAACCAACAGGTTTACTTTTTGAAAGATGAATGTGGTTCGATAGGAATTCAACCTAAGAACCATGAAAAGAATATAGATTAGTAGGAATTCAACCTACAGATTGACTTATGAATGATCTGAAGGGGATTCAAAATGAGAACTATGAATTAGTAGAAATTCAACCTAAAGATTGCGGATCAGTAGGGGCTCAACCTAAAGATCAACTGGAGGAAAGGGTCCTAAAGGATTTCAACCTAAGGACTGCGAATCAGTAGGACTTCAACCTAAAGCTCGCTGATCAGTAGGGGTTCAGCCTAAAGATCGAAAGAAATGGTCCTAAAGGATTTCAACCTAAGGACTGCGAATCAGAAGAACTTCAACCTAAAGCTCGTTGATCAGTAGGGGTTCAGCCTAAAGATCGAAAGAAATGGTCCTAAAGGATTTCAACCTAAGGACTGCGAATCAGTAGAACTTCAACCTAAAGCTCGCTGATCACTAGGGGTTCAGCCTAAAGATCGAAATAAATGGTCCTAAAGGATTTCAACCTATAGACTGCGAATCAGTAGAACTTTAACCTAAAGCTCGTTGATCAGTAGGGGTTCAACCTAAAAATCAAAAGAAATGGTCCTAAAGGATTTCAACCTAAGGACTGCAAATCAGTAGGACTTCAACCTAAAGCTCGCTGATCAGTAGGGGTTCAGCCTAAAGATCGAAAGAAATGGTCCTAAAGGATTTCAACCTAAAGTTTGCTGATCAGTAGGGGTTCAGCCTAAAGATCGAAAGAAATGGTCCTAAAGGATTTCAACCTAAGAACTGCAAATCAGGGGGACTTCAACCTAAAGCTCGCTGATCAGTAGGGGTTCAGCCTAAAGATCGAAAGAAATGGTCCAAAAGGATTTCAACCTAAGGACTGCAAATCAGTAGGACTTCAACCTAAAGTTCGTTGATCAGTAGGAGTTGAGCCTAAAGATCGGAAGAAAAAGGTCCTAAAGGATTTCAACCTAAGGACTGCGAATCAGTAGGACTTCAACCTAAAGTTCGTTGATCAGTAGGAGTTCAGCCTAAAGATTGAAAGAAATGGTCCTAAAGGATTTCAACCTAAGGACTGCGAATCAGTAGGACTTCAACCTAAAGCTCGTTGATCAGTAGGGGTTCAGCCTAAAGATCGAAAGAAATGGTCTTAAAGGATTTCAACCTAAGGATTGCGAATCAATAGGACTTCAACCTAAAGCTCGCTGATCAGTAGGGGTTCAGCCTAAAGATCGAAAGAAATGGTCCTAAAGGATTTCAACCTAAGGACTGCGAATCAGTAGTACTTAAACCTAAAGCTCGCTGATCAGTAGGGGTTCAGCCTAAAGATCGAAAGAAATGGTTCTAAAGGATTTCAACCTAAGGACTGCGAATCCGTAGGACTTCAACCTAAAGCTCGCTGATCAGTAGAGGTTCAGCCTAAAGATCGATTGGGTTAAGGAATTTTGGTTCAAGAGGGATTTAACCTGTGAGCTATATTGGTTTGACAGGGGTTCGACCTACGGGCTTTTGATTCTATAGGAATTCAACCTAAAGATCTCAATTTGAGTAGAAAGGATTCAACTTGTGGATTAAAATAGACCATCAGAGTTAAGTTGTATGTGGCCTGATTTTACAGATTAACCCCTTATCCTGAATGGGGAAGAAGGAAAGAAATACCTCGTTAGCATGAGGCATCAGGTTTATCCCTTAACCTGAAGGGGATAGGGGAAAACCCCGAGTTGGGACTCGGATAAAAGATAAAGAGAAACCTGAGTTTTGAAAAACTCGAATTTCTAAAGAACTGATTGATTTCCAATGCGAGGGTTGGATTCAAAAGGAAGTCCTGGTCGGAACTCAGAACTTCGAACGAAAAATAATAGAGGAAAAACCCGAGTTGGAACTCGGATTTCTAAAGAAATGATTGATTTCCAATGCGAGGATTGGATTCAAAAGGAAGTCCTGGTCGAAACTCAGAACTTCGAACGAAAAATAATAGAGGAAAAACCCGAGCTGGAACTCGGATTTCTAAAGAAATGATTGATTTCCAATGCGAGGATTGGATTCAAAAGGAAGTCCTGGTCGGAACTCAGAACTTCGAACGAAAAATAATAGAGGAAAAACCCGAGCTAGAACTCGGATTTCTAAAGAAATGATTGATTTCCAATGCGAGGATTGGATTCAAAAGAAAGTCCTGGTCGGAACTCAGAACTTCGAACGAAAATAATAGACGAAGAAGCCCGAGTGGAAACTCGGGTTTTTGACAGAAAGTTTTTAATCAAAAGATTGAGTTTTGAAAATTTGCCAGTGCGAGGACCGGACATAGGATTGAGAATGACCATTTAGAGGACTGAATTTATTTGCATGGCGATCTGATTGCCCCCTTATCTCAATTGGGGAGAAAATAAAATTTGAGAAGAACTGATGAAGAAGAGATAGAAATTGATGGGAGATTTGACAAAAGATAAGAATCAAAGAAATTTTATGGAAATTATCTTAGTAAAAGAATTCTCACAGGTAGCATTGTTGCTTCTATGAGGGGTTTCAGGATTATCCCTTATCCTGAATGGGAAAGGAATAAAATTTAGGCAAAAGTTGATGAAAAGCTTCGATAAAGAATTAGAAGAATTAAAATTTAATCAAGAAATAAATTTGATAAAATTGGATGAAAAAAGATTTAGCAGAGATTAATGAAGCTTTAAAAGAGAAAGACATTCAGGACTATCCCTTATCCTGAAGAAAGAAGGACCTCGTAGGATGAGGTTTCAGGTTTATCCCTTAACCTAAAGGGGTGGGGGGGTGGGGGGCAAAGAAGGAAGAAAAAATACCTCATGGGAAAAGAGGCATCAGGTTTATCCCTTAACCTGAAAGGGAAATTAAGAAGAATAAAATGGATGAATAATCAATAAGAATGAATAAAATTGATAAAACTGATAAAGATTGATAAACAAATAAGTTGATAAAAGTTGAGAAAAAAGAGTTTGATTCTGCCAGCATGTGGGATCTTTAAAATGAGAGAAGAAGATGAGAAAATCATTTTTCGAAAGAAAGATTATCCGCGAGGGCTGATCTTTGAAAGGGGATCATTCATGAAAGATCATCACGAGGGTTAATTTTTCGAAGCAATGATTTGAAAAACCAACTTTTTTAGAAAATATGATCAACATGAAGGTTGATCTTTGAAATGTAATGATTCGAAATCAATTTTCAGAAAATATGATCAACACGAGGGTTGATCTTTGAATGCAATGGTTCGACAACCAATTTTCAGAAAAATATGATCAACACAAGGGTTGATCTTTGAATGTAATGGTTCAAAATCAATATGATCAACACAAGGGTTGATCTTTGAAGAGCAATGGTTCGAAAACCAATTTTTTAGAAAATATGATCAACACAAGGGTTGATCTTTGAAATGCAATGGTTCAAAAACCAAATCTTTAGAAAATATAATCAACACAAGGGTTGATCTTTGAAATGCAATGGTTCGAAAACCAAATTTTTAGAAAATATGATCAACACAAGGGTTGATCTTTGAATGCAATAATTTGAAATCGATTTTTAGAAAGTATGATCAATGCGAGGGTTGATTTTTGAAATGCAAATGATTCGAATATCAATTTTTAGAAAATATGATCAACACAAGGGTTGATTTTTGAATGCAATGATTTGAAATCAATATGATCAACACAAGGGTTGATCTTTTGACGTGCAATGGTTCGAAAACCAATTTTTGGAAAAGATGATCAACACGAGGGTTGATCTTTGAAAAAGGTTTGGACTAAAATATAAAAAATTTCATGATTTTTGAAGGACCCTCATAGGTAATATCATTTCTCTCATGAATGATGTCAGGATTGTCCCGCGTTTTTGAAAAGAATAGGAATCTGATGGCAAAAGGATATTTTGACGTGCAAATGAAATTTTAAACAATAAAAAATGCCTCAATATTGCAAAAAGAAATAAGAACTGAACCTTAAAGATAGGAAGGAAACTGACATTTTATTTATAAGCAAAATTGATAGCAAAAAAAAAGACTGAAATATTTACAAGCATCTTTGACCAAAAGGTCGCAAAAGACTCGGGCTGACTTGCCCTTACAGGATGGTTGGTAAAGAAAATGGAAGAGAAAGACTCCAGCATTGTTAGTTTTTTGAATGATCTGGAAAAGGCTATGCTAGGACAGCGGGTTGTTCTTTAGTTTTCTCTTCTATCAGAAGGTGTTTATCGATGCAGTCCTGGACGATATTTTTCAGAACGAAACAGTGCTCTGTGTCGTGCCCTGTTGTTCGGTGATACTTGCAGAACTGTTCCTTGAAACTACCCAAGACTACTGAAGGATCGACAACTTTTGGCAGACGAATCATATTCTTTGTGAGCATATATTCCAAAACCTCATCGAGTGTCTGCTCCAAAGGAGTGAATTCGCGGTCAGGACCCCAATCCTTTCACTTTGATTTTTCCTGATTCTTTTCTCGCTGCTGAGAATTAGGTTGGGAAGGCTTATTGTTGTCGGAAGACCTTCCTTTTTTACCCCTGAATCCTTCTGAATGATCATCCTTGTTACCCTTTTTGTCGGATGAGGGACCAGCGGAAAGAGTGAAATGGGCTTTCTTCTTTGCATCTTGATTGCCCCTTGCTAGGGTGGTACCGTCATAGACCCCGTTATATATTCCCATTTCGAGTCATTCAGCTCGCTCAGTCAACTCAATAAATGACTTGGAAGAGTATGGGAAAATGAGGCTTTTCAGGGGTTGAGAGAAGTTATTGAGGATGAGTTGAAGGGCATGTTCCTCTGAGATGGGGGTTCTCATCTTGTTACAGGTATCTCTTCACCTACGGATGAAATCTATGGCCTTTTCCTTGTCATCCTGCCTCAAATTGCATAAGTGATTGAGGGTTGGCGGTGCTTCAGTATTGAACATGAATCTCTCTACAAACAGGTTGACAACTTTATCAAAATCTCGCAGCTCGACAGGGTTGATGTGCTCTGCATATCACTTAGCTACTACGCCCTCCAAACTGCGAGGGAAGCACAAGAAGAGGGCCCGATTGTCTTCACTGAACCTGGCACATTCGGCGAAGAACATTGCGAGATGGGCCTTTGGGTTGCCGGACCCATCAAACTTAACAAATTTTCGAGGGAGATATTCCAAGCTACTGTCCCCATCTAAACCAAGGTAGAAGTCATGTCTGGTATACTTGTTCCCTTATCTCGGATCTACAGATCTTTGACCATCTTAGTCAATACTTGAACTGAATCTTCTGCCGGGACCCCATCTTTAGGTTTGTTGACTGATTCGGGTTCTTCTGCCACTTTCTTGGGTTGTCGCAGATGTTTTGGGATGAACACAAACTGTTCTTCCTCGGAATCCTCTTCTGCTGATTCTGTGCCCTCAGATGTGTTGTCCTGCTGGACCCTCTTTTTGTTGATCCTGACATGCTTTTTTACTGGCTTTCTTTTGGTCTTGCTTTTAGAGGATGTCCTCTTTGAACTTGCCCCAGCTTGCTCGGACATCATTTTTGCCATCATCTTTTGAAAGATCTTATACATTGCCGGGTCAACATCATCTTTCTGTGAATTATGCTTTCGGGACAATCTAGAAGAGTTTATTTCTTCCACTTCGCTGTCATTGTGCCGCTGAGCTTCCCTTCTTCCCGCTCTTGTTTGAACCATGATGAAATGTTTGACGTTTTCTGAAGAAATGAATGAAGGGTTCAGGACAAAGAATTTTTTGAAAGGAAGAGGGATAGTGAAAGAGAATTTTTTAAAAGATCTCTCGATAAAAAGGATTTTACATGAAGAAGGTAGAATGTATGAAGAAGAGTATCTTGAAGATAAATGACAAGACCTTGAATACTTTTGAAAAATTGCAGGCAGGATCAAAGGTTTAAAATAAATCAGAAGAAAGGAAAGAAATATGCCTGGACTTTTTGAAAGATAAGAAGACTTAAATGACATGTCTTGGTTTTTAAGAAATGAAGGAATAAAGAAATGAGAAATATACAATCATGGATTTGAGAAAAGAATTTTTATGAAATACATATCCAGGGTTTTGAAAAATAAGAATTTTCAAGATGATATCTATAAAAGAATTAATTTATATAAGCAATAATGCACAAAATAGCACTCCCTAGAAGCTGACTCTAAAATGCAATAATTTGAAATGGCTTGTAGGACCTTAATTCTAACTCTAAGGTTCAGATCATCTGATTCCAATCAAGATATGCTGATATACTCAAGCCGAAGCTTGAAGTACGTGGCATAGAAATATTCCTCTGGTTCTAAAGTAATGGATTCCCAACATCCTTGAGCACCTACCGATATACCTCGGACTATGGCCCTTAGGTACGTGGTAGGGAGGCGCGAACCCAAAATAAGTGGTTCAGTTGTGAGTCTCTCTCCCGAACTATGGTTCAGTGAGACAGCCCAGCAACGTGAAGACCGGGACAATATAGGTAGGGAGGTTTTCAAAATATGCTCAACATGCAAGAAATCAGATGGCTCTAATGCAAGTCCTAAAGAGATAGATTAAAATAAAGAGAAGCATACACTTGCATACATTGTTTGCATTCAATCCCTAAAATTGAGGAGAGTTGTATTTCAAACCTAAGCCTAATGTGAACATGGATAGTTCTCCTCAATATGGTCCTACCAAACCATACTTAAATCCTATATGCAATGATGTCAGCTTAGGACAGAGTCTAGGGTCCTAAAAGTTGCATGAAAATGTAGCTGACAATTGTAGAATAAAAACTTAGAAAATATCAAAGCAAAGGAAAAGACATTAAATTCGACCGAACGAAGACGAGTCCCATCTCGGTCGCCAAAATCTGTGATCATCGCAAAATTTTTTCTCTCGCAATATTCTCTCTCTTCCTTCTCTTTTCCTTTCCAACCTCTATTTCCTCCTTTTTGAAGGGAGAAAATAAAAGACGGAAAGAGAGAGACAAGAGAAAAGAAGGGAAAAGATGAACTCTTTTGCGGGGTGTCACTTGACCTTATTTTGAAAATTTTTAAGAAAATAACTCGCCTCCGTTTTGAAATATTTGCCGGAAAACTGGGAGACGGGATCCGCTCGTCGGTACGAGGTTCGACCGTTTCTAGCACCTTTACCAGAGGTAATCGAACCAAGGGTCGAATTCATGCCTTTTGCCTTGCCTAAATACTATCTAAGAATTTATCCTAAGTCTAGATGCACAAAGAATCATGCTTGTGCAATGCAAAGATGTATGCTCTTTTTTAAAATGATTTGGAAATCTCCAAGTGTTCTGAGATAAATTTGATAATGGAGTGAAGAAAATGTTTTCTAACTGATAGAATCTAACTTAGAACTTGAGATAGATCAGAGAAATTCTAAGTCTTTTGAAATAATCAGAGTTTGGAAGAATAAATCTTTGAATTTGAAAAGAATGAAGATGAGATAAAAAAAAAGGAGAAGAAAGGAAACCTTAAAGTCATGAATGGACTTTGAGTTTAGAATTTTGAATTAGGATAGAGATGAATGTATGAAATGGAATTGAACTCTGGTTTTGAGGTTTGAAATCAGAAGGAAATGTGGGAAATCTAAATAGAATCGAAAAATGGGATTGATTTGAAAGTTGGAATTCAAGATGGAATTTGAATCCAAGGTTTGGATTCTAAATTGAGATTGAAATCTAAGATGAAATTGAATTCTGGATTTAGAATCCTATATGGGAATTTAATCTGAAATTTGAGATCTAATGATAAAGTTGAATTCTGAATTTTAAATGGAATTGGATCCAAGGTTTGGAATCCAAGATGGAATTTGGATCTGAAGTTTGAGATCCAAGGTGGAATTGGATTCTGGATCCTAAAATAGGTTTTGGATCTCAAATCTGAGGTCCAAGAAGGAATTGGGTTCTGGATCCTAAAATAGATTTTGGATATGAAGTCTGAGATCCAAGGTGGAATTTGGATTTCTAGATCCTAAATGGATTGTGGATCTGAAGCCTGAGATCCAATGATGGAAGTTGAATTCTGGATCCTAAATGGAATGGGATCTGAAGTCTGAGATCCAAAGTAGAATTGGGTTCTGGATCTAAAATGGAATGGGATCTGAAGTCTGAGATCTAAAGTGAAATTGAATTCTGGATCCTAAAGTGGAATTGGACATGAAGTCTGAGATCCAATATGAAAGTTGAATCCTGGATCCTAAAAATGGATTCGGAGTTTTTAAATTCAGAAGATGAATCAGGAACTTCCAAGTTTGAATTAAACTTGGAAAATGAAATTTAGAATTTGAATCATGAATATACAAATGAATTTCAAAGTCAATTTAGACTTTGAATTTGAAGTTTGAATTTGGAACCAGAAGATGAATCAGAAATTTCAAAGTTTAAATTGAACTTTGAATTTGATTGGAATTTTGAATATAAGATGAATTTTGGAATTTCAAAGTCAAATTGAGCTTTAAAATCTGATTTGAATTGGAATTTTTGAAATCTTGTAAACACCCCAAATTTTCACTCACCTCCCCGACAGTTCCACCAAGCATCATCATTCAACCTCTGGGATCGCCAGAGGGCAAAATGGTCATTTTCTGAGCATGGAACCTGTAAAATTTCAGATTGCATCTACAACTCTCAATTTTTCTCTATTTTTATCTCAGATGTTCAAAATTTTACTCCTGACAGGAGACAGACATCTCCAAAGTCTTAGTTCAAGGTTCTATTGCATAAGACATGACATTGCATATCATTGCATGAGCAATTCAAATCACTGCACTGCACAGCATGTCATTTCGAGGTCCAAAACTCTTGATTTCAAAATTTTTAATCCAGATTAGAATTTCAACTCTTTTCAAAATTGATTTCAAAACCCTGGGTCTTCAAAGTTATCAATTCTTCCCATTTTACCCCCAGGGCTCTGAATTTCAAAATATTTCCTCAGGAAAACAATCTGGATAATTTTCAATAAATTTCAACTCAGATTTTGCCTTTTGTCAGCTATTTTCACTATCCTCCTTTTTGCAAAATCGCCCTACAGGGGCCAACTCTTTCCAAAAATTTCTGTTTTACCAATTAGTCCAGATTTTATGAAAATTCCAAAAAAAAGGTTGTTATCTTGTTTTCAATAAAGAAGCAATGTGGGACCCACACTGAGGTGGTGTCACACAGGCTTTTCTTTTGAAAAATTTGAATTTTTGAAAAACCCAAAAATATAGGAGCCTTGTTCCTTGGATTGGTGCCATTTGTCTTTTCTCTCTCCTCCCATTTCCATGCCAAGTGTCAGTGTGGGGCTACCCTAAGAAGCCGCCACATGTCATCCCATTTATCTGCCATGTGTCACCCTGTCCATCCTGCGCCATGTGTCATTCCAAGATTACCAGGAGATGCCAAGTGTCATAGGTTGTCCTGTCTAGAAAAAGTGGAGCTTGTCTCCTTTGAGGTGGCGCCACTTGAAGTGTGTCTCCTGCAGGGGACACGTGTCAACCTCTCCCTCCTTCTAGAAAAGTAGCCTGACACATGTCCCTCCCTACTTTTCTCAGAAAAGTAGGAGACACATGTCACTCCTAAATTCCTCCAGAAAAGGTAGGCTTGTCTCCTCTGAGGTGGCGCCATTTGGAGTGTGTCTCCTGCAGAGGACACATGTCAAGCTCTCATTTCCTCAGAAAAAGCAAATGTCATGTGTCATTTCCTGCTCTCTCCAGAAAAACTAGAATTCAAACATTCAAATCTCCTCATAGGTGGGGCAGATCCTGAACTCCTACCTTTTCCAAATTGTCTGAGATGGCACCACATGGCTTGGCCCTCCTTCTCTCCCCTCTGCCACGTGTCATTCTCTGCTTCTTTCAGAAAAAGCAGGTGACACATGTCTCCTTCTACGTCCTTCAGAAAAAGTAGAGGACACATGTCTTCTCCCTACTTCTCTCAGAAAAGTAGGAGACACATGTCACTCCTGGCTTTTTTCAGAAAAAGCAAACCATTCAAAAATTCAAACAAGACCTAGGTGGCGCAAAATTCAGAAAGTTGTTCATGTAGGTGTCGTGAGTAGCTATGATTAATTTCATAAGTTTCCATGGCTGTTTTATATGTTTTTAGCATTTTACATCAGATTAGTGTGATTTTTACCTCTGTCAGAACTAAATTCCTGTTTCTGAACTCACCATGGCTCAAATCTCGAGGCTGTAAAAACCAACAATGTTCCATTTCGGGTTCTTTAACAGTCTGCAAAATATCAGAAGTTTTCATGGTGTAAATCTTGCATTATCATATTAAGCATTGTAGTTGGTTCGGATCCATAGGCAAAATCCATCATTTTAGGACTTTCTTTAACGTTTAGCATTTAAATCATGTCATTTAGTAATTTTTAGCATTCTAGGCTGTTTATCAGAGTAAGTAAATGCTTCATACCGAATTTGGTGTAATTTGGAATCCATTTGAGGTTCGGATTAGCCATAATATCAAAACAGGGTCCCGTAGGACCCGGATCCAAGCGAAAAACAAGCGAAATTCGTTATTTTGGATAAATTGCAAAATGTCAAATTCTGATTTTACAGTCCTAATGTGTTTAGTAGCATGTCATCATATCTCATTATGCATTTCATCATCATTTGATTCAATTTGAATTTCAAAATCCCAATTTTTACCAAGTTTTCCTTCAAAAAACCCTGATTTTAAAGGTATAACTTTAATATTTGGGGTATTTTGGTCATTTTGACCCCAATTCCGAATTTCAAACTATTTTCCACTAAATTCCCTGCATCTACATCGTTTCAAATATCAAGGAAGCATGAGAATAGGGTTTATATCCAATTAAATCCAATAATTTCATAATATTATTGGAAAATCTTGGAAAAACCCACATATTTGAGCTAACTTTATTTCAAGATTTGGCAGGGACATTCAAAAGAAGGAGCTGAAGTCTGTAAATTTCCATTTATTTCATTTACTTAGTGATGTAATAATGTAAATTTTGGAATAAGATTTTAATTTTCTGCTTAGACTAGGATGCATATCATATAGTTTAAATTTATGCAATATCCTGCTTATATGATTCATGCATTTTTTTTTTCAAAAAGCACTATGGATGTTCACGAATGGCACGCGCACCAACTCTTAGGGAGTTGATGAACTCGGTGGAATCCATATTTACGGCCCTAGTCGGAATATGGACGAGACCCAGATCCATCATCTTTCTACTAGTCACATTAAGCCTACACTCTTAGGCTATCTTGAAAATGCACATCATATTTCCAATGTTTTCAAAGCATTGTGCATTAAATCAAGTAAGTTCTAAACATATTCATGGCCACAGTTAGGATATGTGAAGTATTCATTTGGACTTAATGCACATTTCTCCAACCAACTCCTCAGAAAATCTTTTCAAAGTGCATTCATTTACTCATGTCATTCGCATCATGAAGTCATTGGTTTTCCCATGATTTTCTCAAAAAAACTTCATTCTCAAGAAATCGATTTCTCAAGAAACTCTAAGGATTTTCCAAAATCGGTTTTCCCAAAGTCAAGTTTTTCACAGTTTTCCTTGGAAAATGATATTTTCTTAAGAGATTCAAAAGAGTTTTCCAATCTTTCTCCAAGATTCAAAATCGATTTCCAAGTATTTCAAAGGTAAAATTCTCAGAATTTCGATTTCCCAAGTTTTGAATTTCCTTCCCCAATGAGTTTTCCTATAAATTTTTCATCACTTTCCTAAGAAAACTCTCAAAGTCCAAGTTTTCCTAAGAAGTGTTTCCCTTATCAAGGGTTCACCTTTTTCTCAAGAATCACTTCCATTTTCCCAGGATTTTCAACCATTCATGATTTTCTCACAACTTTATGAACTTTCCCGAGATTTCAAATCTTTTTCATTTGAGTTTCCTGAGAAATTGACTTTCAGCTTTTTCCTGAGAGAATCTTTTCAACTCCAAATATTTTCCAAGCATACATCATGTTTTCCCAAGCTGCATTTTCCAAAATCTCATAGCACATGCCTGAATTCTTTGTGCATATAGGGTAGAACACAATTTTGATGATTTAACTAAGTCAAGCACAATTTTGGTCCTTGGTTCGATTACCCCTGTTAAAGGCGACAGGAACGGTCGAACCTCGTACCGACAGGTCAAGCCCCATCCCATGGATTTTCCCGCAATTTTCAAAACGGAGGTGAGTATTTCAAAACAATTTCCAAAATCCGGTCAAGTCTGAAGCGCGAAAGTGTTTTCCTTTCTCTCTTCCGCAAGGAAGGGAAGACGGGGGAAAAATTTCGCGACGATAACAGGTTTGGCGACCGTGATGGAACCTGTCCTTGTCTGACCTAAAATATGCTTGACTTAGTTTAATTATCAAAATTATGTTCACAAAATGTCAGCTCTTTTACTTTCAATATCATATGAGCCTAGGAGCCTAGATTCTGACCCAGCTGACATTGATTGCATATAGCTTAGGCATGGTTTGGTAGGACCATATTGAGGAGAAATTTTCATGCTCACATAGACTTAGGTCTAAACACAACTCTCCTCAATTTAGGATCTGAATGCAAACAATGTATGCTTCTTCAAAGATTTTCAAAAGTCTATCTCTCTAGGATTTAGAGCCCTCTATTTCTTGCATGTGATCATTTTTCAAAACCTCAATTACCTATCATTACCCGGTCTTCACGTTGCTAGGCTCTCTTCCAGAACCCTAGTTCGGGACAGAGCCTCACAACTGGGCCAACTATTTGGGTTAACACCCCCCTACCACGTACCGCGGGCCACAGTCCGAAGTATATCGGTAGGCACTCAAGGATGTTGGAAAACCTTACCTTAGAACCGAAGTTGAAATTCTATGACACGTACCTCATATTTCGATTCGAGTATATCGGCATAACTGGATTGGACAAAGATGATCTGAACTTAGAGTTAGGATTAAGGTCCTACAGCTGTTTTCAAAATTGATGCATCTAGAGTCAGCCTTTTAGGGAGTGCTGTATGTGCATAAATGTTTATGCAGGATGTGATTGTATGTGTATGATTTCCTTAATTTTTTATACTTCCCAATGTTTTCCAACTTATTAGGTCCTTTTTTTTAAACATCCTTATTTTCCACAAGATCTTTTTCTCAAACCCTGGATGATTTTTCCAAATATCCCATTTCTTCCAAAACTCCAGGCGATTTTACATTCTACCTTTCTACTGGATATCGAATTTCTAGCTGCATTTTTATCCTGCCTGCAAAATTTTTCAAAATTTCTCACATTTTCCTAAGTCTCATTCTGAGTCTTTCTCTGTTTTCAGTTCGATGGCATCAAGTTAAGTCGATCCTATCTTTCCTTAAGGTCACATCTCCTTCGAGGTGCGACAAGGTCGTCCTGAACATCGAGCCCTTAGCACCGGAACTTTCATTCCCCGATGGTATTATTCCTGGCTAAAGAGCTTTTCCCGAATGTTCCCGGACCATTTGAGTGAGTGCGGATTAGAACTGGCATCAGCAGTCGGAAAGCAGACCATCAATGGCAACCTGATCCATGCAATGGCGGAGCGATGGAATCCTCGGACGTGTACCTTCTGGTTCCCATGGGGAGAAATGACCGTCTTAATGGATGAATTTTCAGAAATCATGGGGTTACCAGAACCAGCCGGTCAATCAGGAGACCCATTAGAGCATCAATTCCTTATCAATGTCAAGGGTTTGGACCCCCGAGACTCCTTAGCTCGTATGACAGGCCGCCGATCTTGGCCCCTGATCCCGTTGGAAGGAAATGAATATGTCGACCTACTTGAGTTGTACCGCCAGTACGGGACCTTCGTCGAAGTCAGCTCGCTTTCAAGAACAGCCAAAGAAAGGATTCAGAATGCAATGGTTCTGTGCACTGTAGGGTTATCCCTCTTCCCAGACGGACAAAACTATATGGACATCAGAATAATCCAGCTTATGAGAAGATGGGGAAGTCGGCAAACCAATCGCCTCTCTGTAGCCATGGCAGCGCTCGCTTTCCTATATCGAGGTCTAACTCGATTCTCACTTGGAGAATCCATTTTAGTTGAAGGATGCATCTACGCACTTCAGTCCTGGTTTTTCCAACACGTTCCAGCCCGAGCAAGCTCTTTCAGATACAATGGTCAAGAACTCCTTCCAGTGGCGCAGTACCGAACCATGATCAACAACATTCAAGAGGATGACGTAGTCTGGGACTATTTTGATCGGCAGCTGTCTCCTCCCCGATACACGTACGCTTATGGCAAGCGGTTCAAGTTGCTAGGACCATTCTTTTGCACTTATTACCAACCAAAGAGATGTGTTCGGCAGTTCTCCCAGAGGCAGCAATATGTCGAAGCCCGCTTGTTATCAGGAGTTATGGCAAAGTTTGATCTCACTTCCGCACAATGGTCCGGGGCATATCATTCTGCCCGCTACAGCTGGGATTCCTTTGTCTCTCTTAAAATCTTTCCAGGTCCTAGAGTGTCTGCCGACTATCATGAATGGTGGCAAATTGTTTGTCCCCCACCTCTTTGTCAAGATCAATAAAGTCATGTTTTCTCATTTCTATGAAATTCTCTCTTTCCATTGTGGTTTGACGACCTCGCATAGGTAACAAGGCATATTTTCGTTGTTTATTTTCTTTGCAAAAAGGATGACAACACAATTGTCGTGATTCCTGCGACGACTCAGTCCCTAGTAATAGGACATCTTTTCTAAATTGTCTACCATATTTTCAGCAAATATTTCTTCCAAAAAATCAATTCCTACAAAATCTAATCAGGTCTTTGCCCTGCAGAGAGCATCCATACCATTTGATGGTTGAGACAAGATCAGGCAAAAGAACCACGACATTCCAGTACTCGTCGGCCTCAGAAGAAGAGATGGGTTCCCCTCGATCTGAGAAGAGTCAAGAGCAGCAGCAAGAAGATGACGGCATAGACCCTCAAATGTATGCCATGTTCAGAAAAATGATGAATGAGCAGCCCGGGACCAGCTCAGAAAGCAACCCATTCAGAGAAAAGTTCCATGGTCACAGGGGTAAGAAGGCTCCCAAGAAGCAGATCCAGCCAGAAGAGATTTCAGATGAATCAGATTCCACTGAAAATACTGATGAAGAATATGAGGTGCCTCCGGCATTTCAGAAACGTGGCCAAAGTAAAAGCCGCAGATCAAAGAGCAGAGATAAAGAAGAGCCTTTGCAAGCGCAGTTTAAAGAAATGGCCCGAGTTGTCAAGGATCTGCAAGCCCGCGACAAGCGCAAGAAAGTCTTCACCAGTGAGGACTTCTATGACGGCTTAGAAGGGGATGATGATCTGGAGAATCTTCCCCGAAAATTCATCAAGTTCGATGGTTCTGGCGACCCAAAAGCGCATCTCGCCACTTTCTTTGCTGAATGCTCGAGGTTCAAAAGGGATAACCGAGCATTGTTTCTATGCTTCCCCCGCAGCTTGGAAGGAGTTGCAGCCAAGTGGTATGCTGAGCATATCAACCCCATCGAGCTCAAAGAGTTCAACAAAGTTGTGAACCTATTCATTGAACGCTTCTTGTTCAACACAGAGGCGCTTCCCACATTAAGTCATCTCTGCAATTTAAGGCAGAATGAGAATGAAAAAGCACGGGACTTCATTCACAGATGGAGATCAGCCTGTAACAAGATGAGAGATCCTATCTCGGAAAGGCATGCATTGTCCCTGATCCTCAACACTTTTTCGCAGCCATTAAGAGGATTGATCTCCACAGCACCATCCAGGACCTTCATTGAGTTGACTGAACGAGCCGAATGGCTCGAACTAAGTGTGGAAAATGGAGTCTACGAAGGCTTCACCTTCTCCAAGAACAACTCCCAAGGTGAGCAGAAAAAGAAAGATCACTTCACTTATTCTGCTAACAACAACAACAAAGGTCGTAATCAGCACAAAGGGAAGAAGAAAGATTACTGCTACAGCTCAGGCAGTTCGAACAACAAGGATCACAAAGCAAAGCCTGCCCCTCAGTACAGCAAGCCTCCTCAGCAGGATCAAGGGCCAAAACTGCGTGAGAAGACCAAACATGAAGGATGGAGCTACGACAGAAAGTTTACTCCTCTTGACCAATCACTCAAGGATGTGCTCGAGTACATGCTATCAAAAGAAATGGTTAAGTTGCCCAGATTGGCCGATCCCCCTATGCCCATGGGGAAATGGAAAGATCAGTTCTGCAAGTTCCACAGGACAGTGGGACACAACACTGAGAACTGCTTTGTTCTCAAAAACATCGTGCAAGATCTCATTGAAAAGAATCTATTGGTAGAAGGAGGAGAAGAAGAGAAAATGGACATTCTCAATCACCCCTTCCCTTCGCACACCACAGCAGTAGTGTCTGCACAACCATTTCTACCGCATGAGCATATCAAGCCATGTTCTGCGCAAGACCTACAAGTTCAGCACCAGGTATCGGTACTATGACAAGCAGCTCCAGATTCTAAGAAGATGGACTTAATTTCAGCATTCGGTAAAATGAAAGTTGCGGAAGCACCTGTGAAGTCAGTTCCCAAATCAAAAGGAACTCCTGACTTCTTCAAGCAAATCGTTAGACCAAGGTCAGAAAGGTCAAGTCAGAAGCCTTTGACTGCTCTATCCAATGTCTCCATCCTTGACTTGACCAAGAATTCTAGCAAGCATCAGCAAGTACTGAATGATCTACTCAGAAAAATCAAAGTTAAGCCCAGTACCACTCCTGAAGACATGGCACAGATTGTGAACTCTGCCATGACCAATGCGCCAATCACCTTCTCAGATGAGGACCTTCCAAAGCCTCATTCCTTTCATAATAATGCTCTGTACATTGTCGTTCGAGTCAGAGGAATGACAGTACCGCATGTGTTGGTCGATGGAGGCAGCAGCCTCAATATTTGCCCTGAGATGACCGCAAAAGCATTAGGGATCAAAGATGAAGAATATATTCCAGATCCCATCACTATCTATGGATTTGACAACCATGGTCAAACGGCAAAAGGGAAGATATTCCTGGAGATGTTCATCAACTATTCAGTGCATTCAGTGCTTTTCCACGTGGTTAATGTACCACCAACCTACAACTTGCTGCTCGGAAGGACGTGGATTCACAATGCAAATGCAGTGCCTTCCACCCTCCATCAATGTGTAAAATGGTCAAAAGGTGGAATGATAACCACGGTACTGGGAGAAGACCCAGAGGAAAGGCTCCCGCAGCCCATGATTCCCCGGCCATCATTCAATGCAGATATTCCCAGCATCAGGGAAAGTGAAGAGATCAGTCACGGAGAAAATCGAGAAATACTCCAGGCATCCTCAAAACTATCTCTGCACACAGTAGCCACGACCCGATGGAAAGGTCCTCAATTCTTCAAGGTTGGAGGCCGAATCGACTACAGCACCATTAAGGATCACCCATTGTTTCCACAATTCATAAAGTCAAGAAAGGGATTTAAGTTACTCCTGAAGCATGGCTATCAACCCTTTAAGGGACTCGGCAAGAACGAAGATGGCCGCATCGAGCCAATGATCCAGAAACATCGTCCCCACAGAGCAGGACTAGGGTTTGCCGACGGAAGCTCATCAAAGAAGACTGTTTTTGTCAAAGGGGCACAATGAAGACCATTTGTTATTTTCTTTCTATTCTTTTACAAATAAATGTCTCATTTTACCAATGTCATTGATCAATTCAATCAATAAAATTCCAAGTTTTCTTTGTCTATCCGGATGTCATCTACTCCCTTTCTGTCTATCTCATCGTTTTATGATTCAATGCCATTTTATGCATGGTTCTCTTCAAATGATTGCTTGTCTTACTATAGGCCGATTTGTTTGAACCAGATTTCTTCTCCAAAATTTCAGAATGACTTCTCGGACAATCAAGAAGCTTGTTCTCAATCCCAAGGCCTTTCAGAAGTCGACAGCAATTCACAGAATCAAAGCAAGCACCGGAAATGATAAGAGTGCAAAGCAGTCTGATGATTGTGCAGAATATGATCAGTCTCTTCAGGAATTACCAGAGTTCGCCGCTGTTCAGAAGCAAGATGAACCATCTCCTCTAGTACAAGATCCAACTGAAGGTGTCAATATCGGTTCAGAGGAAGATCCCAAAATTCTCTAGATCAGAATCAGTCTGAGTCCGGAAGAAAAGAAAAGGCTTACAGATTTTCTCAAGCGGCATGAAGAAGTGTTCGCATGGACATATGAAGACATGCTAGGCTTAGACCTCAAATTAGTCGAACACCGTCTTGTCTTAAAGCTGGATGCTAAGCCAGTCAAGCAGAAGCTGAGAAAAATGGATCCCAGAATAGAACAACAAGTCAAAGAAGGACTTGAAGATTTGCTCAAAGCAGGATTTATCCGAGCTATTGACTACCCGGATTGGTTAGCCAATATCGTCGTTGTCCCAAAGAAAAGTGGCAAAGTGAGGATTTGCATAGACTTCAGAGACCTCAATAAGGCAACTCCGAAGGATGACTATCCACTTCCAAGCATCGATCTTCTAGTCGATAGCACGGCAGGACATGCCATGTTCTCTTTCATGGACGGATATTCCGGCTACAATCAGATTAAGTTGGCCGCCCGCGACCAATCAAAAACTTCCTTTACTACGCCTTGGGGCACTTTCTGCTATACAGTTATGCCTTTTGGGCTCAAGAATGCTGGAGCAACGTATCAACGGGCAATGGTTGTCATCTTTCACGATCAAATGCGCAAAATCATGGATGCGTATGTTGATGATATTCTCGTGAAATCTAAAGAGGAAGAAGATCACCTCGAAGTACTTGATCAAGTCTTTAAGAGACTCATTCTTTACAAGTTAAGGCTTAACCCGCAAAAATGTGTCTTTGGAGTCGAATCAGGCAAACTGTTGGGTTTTCTGGTCAGCAAAAAGGGAATTGAAGTTGACCCAGCCAAAGCAAAGGCTATCATTGATATGCCACCCCCAAAGAATCTCAAAGAACTACGTAGCCTTCAAGGACGTATACAGTCAATCCGGCGATTCATTTCCAATTTGGCGATGAGATGTGAGCCCTTCAACCACTTACTCAGAAAAGGAGTGAAATTCGAATGGGGGCTAGAATGCCAGCAATCGTTCGATCGAATCAAGAAGTATCTTCTTAATCCTCCCATCCTGAAGCCGCCAAAATTGGGAAAACCTCTTTTATTATACATCTCAGTTAATCAAGTTGCATGTGGCGGATTCTTGGCACAATACAAAGAAGGCAGCCTGATAGAACACGCCATTTATTACGTGAGTAAGACTTTCATAGATTATGAAAAGAGATACTCTCAATTAGAGAAGACCTGCCTAGCTCTGGTATGGATGTGTCAGAAGCTAAGACACTACCTGTTGGCATCAGAGGTCAAAATTTTGTCCAAACTCAATCCTCTCAAGTATATTTTAGAGCAGCCTTTCCTTAGCGGACGAGTCGCAAAGTGGCAAGTCTTATTTATGCAGTATGACTTAGAATATGTCTCGCAGCAATCAATCAAAGGCCAAGCAATTGCAGATCAATTGGCGGATTTTCCTCTGGCCGAAGAAGTGAAAGCTGAAGATGACTTCCCCGATGAGCAGATTTGCAATATCCAGCAATTTCCAGTTTGGAATTTATTTTTCGACGGTTCTAAGAACATGGCCGGAATAGGCATTGGAATCTTATTAATCACTCCTGAGAAGGAGATGATTCCATTTTCTCTCAACCTAGACTTTCAATGCACTCACAATATGGCTGAATATGAAGCCCTGATTCAAGGTTTAAAGATTCTATTAGACTTCAATGTCAAGAGAGTACATGCCTACGGTGACTCATTACTTGTTGTCAATCAAGTTCGAGCCGAATGGCAAGTCAAAGATCAGAAGTTATTTCCTTATCAGAAAATTGTTTCAGCTCTTGTCAGCAAGTTCGAAGAATTTCAGTTATTCCACATCAAGAGAGATTTCAATCAAGTGGCCGATAGCCTAGCCAGTTTAGGCTCCATTATGGCATTCAAGAATGGAGAATCTTGTCGCTCTTTTGAAATTGGCAGACTTGACCAACCTGCTTTCATTCCAGCAGAACAAGTAAACCAGGCTGAGCAAAAGAAGAAGCCTTGGTATTACAACATCAAAACTTTCATAGAAACTGGCGAATTTCCTCCAGAACTCTCAAGGAAAGAACAGCGAGCAATCCAGCGTATGTCTACTCGATACTTCATTTTGGCCAATGTCCTCTATCGTCGTGGATTCAGCTCAGAGTATTCCAGATGTTTAGATGAAGACGAAGCCAAAGAAGTCGTGCGAGAAGCACACGAAGGCATTTGTGGTGGCCACGTCGGCTACCAAACCCTTGTCAAGCAAATCATCAGAGCAGGTTACTACTGGAAGACTATGCAGCAAGACTGTTATCATTATGTGAAGAAGTGTGTATAATGTCAGATACATGCACCTTCTATCCATGCTCCAGCAACATATTTACAATCCGTTGTTTCTCCATGGCCATTTTCTATGTGGGCCTTCGATGTCGTAGGTCCCATCACTCCTTCAGCTTCAAATGGCCACAAATACTTCCTTGCCGCAACAGAATATTTCACCAAGTGGGTAGAAGCCATCAGTCTCCGCACAGTAGAAGGCCGACACGTGGTCTCTTTTATTCACAAGAACATCCTCTGCCGCTTCGGCATCCCACATGACATTGTGTCAGACAATGGCAGTCATTTCAAGAACGAAAAGATGAAGACATTCTGCTCAAAATTCAAGATCTATCACCATTTTTCCGCTCCATATTATCCTCAAGGGAATGGCCAGGCAGAGGCCACCAACAAGATTCTAATTCGTATCTTGGAGCGAACTGTGGAAACAGGCCGTGACTGGCATGAGAAGATCCATGATGCACTATGAGCATACCGGACCACCATTCGAACACCAACTAATGCTACCCCATCAGAACTGGTCTATGGAACAGAAGTAGTATTGCCGCTACATGTTCAGAAGCCCGCTTTGAAATTTGCTTCACTTCTGCAATTACCTCTTGATCAATACCAGCAGCAGCGACTAGTGCAGCTAGACTTACTCGACGAGAGAAGGCTAAAAGCAGCAGAGCATGCTCAATCCTATCGCCAGAGAGTAGCCAGGCAATATGCGAAATCTATCATCGAAAGAAGATTCAAAGTCAATGATTTAGTACTTCGATCCACAGCTTATCTCAAGCATCGTCCCGGCGGCAAATGGTCACCAAATTGGGAAGGTCCCTATGTCGTCAAAGAAGCATTACCCCGCAACTCATATCGGCTCATCAATGCCGATGGGGTAGAATTGCCAGATCCTATTAATGCGCGACACTTGAAAAAGTTTTATACTTGAAACATTTATTCTTCTCTTGTAATCCTTCCTGTTCCCTTCAAATAATGATCCAACTTTCTTTCCCAGTTACACTGGGGCATTTTAAAATTTTGTTCTGTATGCAGGCAGGATAAACAAATTCGTCATTTCACGCACTTGTGCATTCATGTGCATTAATTCATATTCATTTGCATTCAACTGCATTAACAACAGTCTGGTCAGTATTGGGATTTCAACAAATAGTCCCATCACAATTCCTAAAGATTTAAAATTGAAAGGTCATCATCCATACTGAACCAAAACCCAGCGCTCGGACTAGTATTATTTCAAAATCCGGTACTCAAACTGGCACATTTTCAAAATCCCAATTTTTCAGAAAACCGAGTTCCGACTCGGGTTTTTATTCAAATCATTTTCATTTGTTGATCCGAGTTCCGACTCGAGATCTCTCTATGTATTCGAGCTCAGACTCGAGCTCCTCATTTTCATTTGTTGATCCGGGTTCCGACTCGTGATCTCATTATCTTATTTGAGCTCTGATTTGAGCTCTTCATTTTCCTTTGTTGATCCGAGTTCCGACTCGTGATCTCATTATCTTATTCGAGCTCAGATGCGAGCTCTTCATTTTCTTTTGTTGATCCGGGTTCCGACTCGAGATCTCTTTAGTTACTCGAGCCTTGACTCGAGCGCTTCATTTTCTTCTGTTGATCCGGGTTCCGACTCTTGATCTCTGAATTTTATTCGAGCTCTGACTCAAACTCATCATTCTCCTTTGATTAATCCAAGTCATTTCAATCATCAAAGTCTGTCAATTGCTCGAATTTGACATTTTGATCTCCAAATTCCGATTTAAATCTTCAAATCAGGCAAGTTCCAATTTCGACCTTTCGGTCAACCAATTCCAAATTTTCGACCTTCGGGAAAATCAATTCTCAAT
The DNA here is from genome assembly GCF_984573655.1 of Nuphar pumila. Taxonomy (NCBI): domain Eukaryota; kingdom Viridiplantae; phylum Streptophyta; class Magnoliopsida; order Nymphaeales; family Nymphaeaceae; genus Nuphar; species Nuphar pumila. Next base: position 32,613,837 of record NC_143256.1, on the reverse strand, counting down.
TTCGATCGTCAGGTCATCCAATTTCGACCTTCGGGTCATTCAATTTCTAGCAACCAATTTTCCAATTTCCAATTTCGACCTTTGGGTCAATCAATCTCAATATCCAATTTCAATCATTTTCTCTCGCGAGAGACCCTTTTTAGGGAGAGTTCGAGGGAGTTCGTTCTTTTCGCATGCTATCCAATTTGTTCACTTAGCCCCCTTTTAGGGAGAGTTTGAAGGGACTCGCGTCTTTGTGAACCGTTTGCAAAACAATTTTCAATTTCACACAAGAAACCCTTTTTAAAAGGGAGAGGCTCGACGGAGACTCGTTTTTCTTGTGACCCCCCAATTTCATACTAGGCCATTTTTCGTCATGAAAGACCCTCTTTGCAGGGAGAGTGTGATGGACTCGTTCCTTTCATGACCCAATTTTCAGACCTCACTATTATCGGCCCCCTTTCCATAAGAGAAGCCTAATATTAGGAAGCTTTGACGAAAGCTCAATTTCTCTTCGAAAGTTCGTTTTGCAAACATCTCCTCTTCAGGGAAGAGAGGAGTATTTCCCATTTCCCATTCAGGTAAGGGCTAAGCCTGAGTCTCTCTTTTTGGGGAAAAAGAGAGGAGAATTTTCGTCATGGATGTGTTGAGCCGGATTTCAAATACTCATTTTCACCAAGGATTTCAAGAAAATTTTATCAAGTTTGTCAATCAATTAATTGTTGATTTCAGAATCTTTATTGCACTAACCTCTATCTCAATTTACCTTCAGCATTACTTTCAAAAGAGTGAAGCTTTTGCGAAAAGAGATTCAAAATTCAAATTCTTTCTATTGGCCAACCAAAAGGATGAAGGATAAACCCTCGATATGGCCAGAAAAGAAGATTCAATGTTATTGAAAAGCCATAGATGATCGATATTGATCGCAGTCAATGGCGCATCTCTAAAGGCTATTCTTGTAAGGACGAGGCAGTGGAAATATCTTGAGCGCTAGAAAAGAGAGCATTTACCCAAGCCTTGTCTCCTTAAAATCACCTAAGCTGCAATTGAGTATCCGCAAAAGGGATCTCTCACCTGTCGTCAAGATGAAGGCAAATTAGGCGAGTAGACCCCCGGGGCCAAAGAAAATTCGAAACATCTCCAAGATGACGGAGTTTGTGACGGATCCTTCCAGGGAAGGTCCAAAGCACTGTCGAGATGAAGGCAGATGCGATGAACCTCTCGACAATCCCTAAAAGGTATTTAATTTCAGCTATCATCCAAAGAATCCCCAGCCAATTAGCCAATATCATCAACATGAACCCATCGTCCAAGAAGGATCGAAACATCTCCAAGTTGAAGGAGCTTGTGACGTACCCTTCCCAAAAGAGAGCAAGAGAGGAAAAAGAGAGAGAGAAAAAGTCAGAACATCTCCAAAATGAAGGAGAATGTAGCCAAAACACCAGAGGGCCAAAAGAGTGCAGAAAGATTACCATGAGAGAAGCTCTCAGGATATCAAACTGCCAAATTTATCAAGAATCCTCTCTAAATGTGTGAAATTCTATTATCAATGCTCTTTCATCAATTGCTTTCATAATATCAAAACTCTCTTTTCTGCTCATATCAAGGAAATTGATAACTTCCTTGAAGAAGGTCAATTGCAAGCAATTTGGATTTCAAGTCTCGATTCTACGAAGTGAACCTTGTTTGGAGGTAATGCTTTAGGTAGAAAAGAAGGAATATCTTTGCAACAATGTGCAACATTTTCAAAAATTTCAAATCAACAACAAAATTCTCAACATTTTGACAATATTTTCTAGCTATCTTGACATGAAGTGAGAACTTGATGCCCGTCTTTGATACATCCTGACACCAATTTTAAATCCCTCGTAAGGACTTGATTCCTTCCCTTCTTTGAGAGCATGAACTCTCAGATTGCACACTTCCCTGTGTCCCCACTGTCCCACCATAGACAGTCCCATTTCAGTTCGAGGTCGAACCACCAATCATTTTCTCGCAAAAGGCAATTTCAAAAGCTGATTTTAGTCTCAGCAATGAGACGCCCAAAATCAATCCCTTTTCAAGCTTTAGGGACCCCATTTTCCTTCCTTTTGCAAAAACCCTGTCGGATTTATTGTGCAAAATCCAAAGGTTCCATCATGGTCTCTTTCTTCGATGATTTCATCCATTTTCCGCTCGATCAGGATAAGGGAACAAACCTGAGCCTCACTCAAAGAAGTACTTCATTTTCCGCCTGATCAGGATAAGGGTACAAACCTGAGCCTCCTTTGATGAGGTATTCCATTTTCCGCCCGATCAGGATAAGGGAACAAACCTGAGCCTCACTCAAAGAGGTACTTCATTTTCCGCCCGATCAGGATAAGGGTACAAACCTGAGCCTTCTTTGATGAGGTATTCCATTTTCCGCCCGATCAGGATAAGGGTATAAACCTGAGCCTCCATCGACGAGGTATTCCATTTTTCGCCCGATCAGGATAAGGGTACAAACCTGAGCCTCAATCAAAGAGGTATTTCATTTTCCGCCCGATCAGGTTAAGGGTACAAACCTGAGTCTCATGTTATGAGATATTCTATCCCCAATCAGGTTAAGGGCCAAACCTGAGCTTCGTTCCATACGAGATATTTTTGTCCCATCCAGGGTAAGGGCATAAAAACCTGAATTTCGCTCTCACATAGTGAGTCTTTTCTCTCCATTCTTCGCTTCATATCTACCATCTTCCTCGGGCTAATTTCTTCACAGCCAGTCAGATCCTTCTAACTGGGGCATTTTTTATGTATAGCCAAAATTTGGTGTGTTTTTCTTTGCCACTAAGCTCGGCCATGAGCCAGCTTAGTAGCAAAGAGGGGCATCTGTAAACACCCCAAATTTTCACTCACCTCCCCGACAGTTCCACCAAGCATCATCATTCAACCTCTGGGATCGCCAGAGGTCAAAATGGTCATTTTCTGAGCATGGAACCTGCAAAATTTCAGATTGCATCTACAACTCTCAATTTTTCTCTATTTTTATCTCAGATGTTCAAAATTTTACTCCTGACAGGAGACAGACATCTCCAAAGTCTTGGTTCAAGGTTCTATTGCATAAGACATGACATTGCATATCATTGCATGAGCATTTCAAATCACTGCACTGCACAGCATGTCATTTCGAGGTCCAAAACTCTTGATTTCAAAATTTTCAATCCATATTAGAATTTCAACTCTTTTCAAAATTGATTTCAAAACCCTGGGTCTTCAAAGTTATCAATTCTTCCCATTTTACCCCCAGGGCTCTAAATTTCAAAATATTTCCTCATGAAAACAATCTAGATAATTTTCAATAAATTTCAACTCAGATTTTGCCTTTTGTCAGCTATTTTCACTATCCTCCTTTTTGCAAAATCGCCCAACAGGGGCCAACTCTTTCCAAAAATTTCTGTTTTACCAATTAGTCCAGATTTTATGAAAATTCCAAAAAAAGGTTGTTATCTTGTTTTCAATAAAGAAGCAATGTGGGACCCACACTGAGGTGGTGTCACACAAGCTTTTCTTTTGAAAAATTTGAATTTTTGAAAAACCCAAAAATATAGGAGCCTTGTCCCCTGGATTGGTGCCATTTGTCTTTTCTCTCTCCTCCCATTTCCATGCCAAGTGTCAGTGTGGGGCTACCCTAAGAAGCCGCCACATGTCATCCCATTTATCTGCCATGTGTCACCCTATCCATCCTGCGCCATGTGTCATTCCAAGATTACCAGGAGATGCCAAGTGTCATAGGTTGTCCTGTCTAGAAAAAGTGGAGCTTGTCTCCTCTGAGGTGGCGCCACTTGAAGTGTGTCTCCTGCAGGGGACACGTGTCAACCTCTCCCTCCTTCTAGAAAAGTAGCCTGACACATGTCCCTCCCTACTTTTCTCAGAAAAGTAGGAGACACATGTCACTCCTAAATTCCTCCAGAAAAGGTAGGCTTGTCTCCTCTGAGGTGGCGCCATTTGGAGTGTGTCTCCTGCAGAGGACACATGTCAAGCTCTCATTTCCTCAGAAAAAGCAAATGCCATGTGTCATTTCCTGCTCTCTCCAGAAAAACTAGAATTCAAACATTCAAATCTCCTCATAGGTGGCGCAGATCCTGAACTCCTACCTTTTCCATATTGTCTGAGATGGCGCCACATGGCTTGGCCCTCCTTCTCTCCCCTCTGCCACGTGTCATTCTCTGCTTCTTTCAGAAAAAGTAGGTGACACATGTCTCCTTCTACCTCCTTCAGAAAAAGTAGAGGACACATGTCTTCTCCCTACTTCTCTCAGAAAAGTAGGAGACACATGTCACTCCTGGCTTTTTTCAGAAAAAGCAAACCATTCAAAAATTCAAACAAGACCTAGGTGGCGCAAATCCTGAGCTCTGATTTTTCCAGATGGCCTATGAGGGCACCACATGTCCCTTCCCTCCTTTTCCTCCCTCTTGCCATATGGCATTGTAGGAGCCACCCTGTGGTGGCGCCACATGTCCACCCTCCATTCCTCCAGGGCCAACCTCCATTTGAAATTCAAATTCTCCTCTGAGGTGGCGCCATTTGAGAAGGCCTCTCCAGACAGCTGACACTTGTCTGCCACATGTCCAGACCTCCCTGCATCAGAAAAAGTAGAACCCCCCTCCCCCCCTCCCCCCCCCCCATGAGGTGGCGCATTTTGCTTCCTCCCTTCTTGTTCTCCTGCCACATGGCAGTGTGGAACCACCCCAAGGTGGCGCCACATGTCACCTCCTCCTTTCCTGCAGAAAAAGCAAAAAAAATCAAACATTTGAACTCCCCATGGGTGGCGCCACATGGCATGCCCCTACTGTTCCAACTTTACACCTCAGAACACCTTTTGAGGTGGCGCCATTCCAGGACTCCACTTGGCTCCATTTTTATTTTTTATTTTATTTTTAATAAAGGTAGCCCACCATGAGGTGGCGCCACCTGAGGACTCCCTACAAAAGGTAAGTTTGAATTTCAAATTCCAAGAGAGCACCCTCTGAGGTGGCGCCATCTGGGAGCTTTCTGCAGAGAAAATCAAGCTTTGAAAAATTTCAAATCCTGCTGAGGTGTCTCACCCACAAAAATCTTATTTTTTTTATTTTTCAAAACCCAAAATAACACCCCTGAGATGGCGCCACATGGAGGGCTTAGATTAAGCCTGTTTGAAATTCAAAATTTTTCAGAAAATCTATAAAAACAAGGCTCCACGCCCAGCATAAGGGGACCATTTTTGTGAACTGGAAAATTCGACCTAGCCTTTCTAAAAATCTGATTTTGAAGCTTGGAAATCGCGCCCCTTTGGGTCATTGGAGAAGGTGGAGTAAAGTTCGTGTAGTGGCCAATTCGATTCAAGCATAGGTCGATTTTGGTGAACCATTCGAAGCCCGGAGCGAAGGACGAAGGAAGCTCGTGATAGCCGCCCCTTTCAAGAGCTTCTACACTACGTAACGAAGCAAGGTGCACTTCTTTTCCCTTTGATTTGATGCCATAATTCGATTCGGGAGTCGTTTGAAGAAAGAGCTCATCCGAGAGATGGATTGAGCTATTCTCATAAAACGACATATATAAAAATGTTTAATTATGCTTCCTTGATGATTTTTAACATTCATGCATTTAGCTAGGTTTAATTTACATTTTATTTCATTCATTTAGTGCATTTCACGAATTAATTAGGATTAATTTAGCATTTATTTCAATTCTGCTCATTTTCAGTAGGTCTCTATTTTTGTCAGTCAGTCCACACGTCATTTCATGCATTTATTTTTTATTAAAAATCCCAAAAAAATCACGAAATCGTGCAAAAAATTCGAAGGCATTTGAATTTGTTTACTGTGGTAAACATTCAAAATGGCAAGTCAGGTTTTGTTACCCGGGATGCGTTTTGAAAATCATTTTCCGACTTGTAAAATCGAGATATCCCTCATGGGAGATTCGACTTTCGATCCGAAAGATGTTATGAACTAGGGAGAATGTCTAGTTTTAAATCTGATTTGCTCAGATTTTTCTGATGTTTTTTATGTCTGACAAAAATCCGAGAGTTCGGGACACGTGTCAGAGCCTGATTTGGGCCTCTGATATCTTGGATCGACTTAGGGCTACGGTTTCTCTTTGTGTGTTGCTCCAAATCCAAAACTGTAAAAAGTGAAAGTTATGTACGAGGTGTCCTCTATTTTCATATGAAAGCCTGTGATTTTTAGAACAGTGTTGATACTTGCTTCTGATTTTTCTTGTCAGTCCCCTGTTTGGTCACATTGGTCTGTTCTGTCAATTTAGGAACACAAAGTTATATTTTTATCCATGTTTCTGTTGATCAAATGCCAAAGTCATGAACATGAAAGTTGTTCATGTAGGTGTCGTGAGTAGCTAGGATTAATTTCATAAGTTTCCATGGCTGTTTTATATTTTTGTATTATTTTACATCAGATTAGTGTGATTTTTACCTCTGTCAGAACTAAATCCTTGTTTCTGAACTCACCATGGCTCAAATCCTGAGGCTGTAAAAACCAACAATGTTCCATTTCGGGTCCTTTAACAGTCTGAAAAATATCAGAAGTTTTCATGGTGTAAATCTTGCATTATCATATTAAGCATTGCAGTTGGTTCGGATCCATAGGCAAAATCCATCATTTTAGGACTTTCTTTAAAGTTTAGCATTTAAATCATGTCATTTAGTAATTTTTAGCATTCTAGGCTGTTTATCAGAGTAAGTAAATGCTTCATACCGAATTTGGTGTAATTTGGAATCCATTTGAGGTTCGGATTAGCCATAATATCAAAACAGGGTCCCGTAGGACCCGGATCCAAGCGAAATTCGTTATTTTGGATAAATTGCAAAATGTCAAATTCTGATTTTACAATCCTAATGTGTTTAGTAGCATGTAATCATATCTCATTATGCATTTTATCATCATTTGATTCAATTTGAATTTCAAAATCTCAATTTTTACCAAGTTTTCCTTCAAAAAATCCTGATTTTAAAGGTATAACTTTAATATTAGGGGTATTTTGGTCATTTTGACCCCAATTCTGAATTTCAAACTATTTTCCACTAAATTCCCTGAATCTACATCGTTTTAAATATCAATGAAGCATGAGAATAGGGCTTATATCCAATTAAATCCAATAATTTCATAATATTATTGGAAAATCTTGGAAAAACCCACATATTTGAGCTAACTTTATTTCAAGATTTGGCAGGGACATTCAAAAGAAGGAGCTGAAGTCTGCAAATTTCCATTTATTTCATTTACTTAGTGATGTAATAATGTAAATTTTGGAATAAGATTTTAATTTCCTGCTTAGACTAGGATGCATATCATATAGTTTAAATTTATGCAATATCCTGCTTATATAATTCATGCATTTTTTATTTCAAAAAGCACTATGGATGTTCACGAATGGCACGCGCACCAACTCTTAGGGAGTTGATGAACTCGGTGGAATCCATATTTACGGCCCTAGTCGGAATATGGACGAGACCCAGATCCATCATCTTTCTACTAGTCACATTAAGCCTACACTCTTAGGCTATCTTGAAAATGCACATCATATTTCCAATGTTTTCAAAGCATTGTGCATTAAATCAAGTAAGTTCTAAACATATTCATGGCCACAGTCAGGATATGTGAAGGATTCATTTGGACTTAATGCACATTTCTCCAACCAACTCCTCAGAAAATCTTTTCAAAGTGCATTCATTTACTCATGTCATTCGCATCATGAAGTCATTGGTTTTCCCATGATTTTCTCAAGAAAACTTCATTCTCAAGAAATCGATTTCTCAAGAAACTCTAAGGATTTTCCAAAATCGGTTTTCCCAAAGTCAAGTTTTTCACAGTTTTCCTTGGAAAATGATATTTTCTTAAGAGATTCAAAAGAGTTTTCCATTCTTTCTCCAAGATTCAAAATCGATTTCCAAGTATTTCAAAGGTAAAATTCTCAGAATTTCGATTTCCCAAGTTTTGAATTTCCTTCCCCAATGAGTTTTCCTATAAATTTTTCATCACTTTCCTAAGAAAACTCTCAAAGTCCAAGTTTTCCTAAGAAGTGTTTCCCTTTTCAAGGGTTCACCTTTTTCTCAAGAATCACTTCCATTTTCTCAGGATTTTCAACCATTCATGATTTTCTCACAACTTTATGAACTTTCCCGAGATTTCAAATCTTTTTCATCTGAGTTTCCTGAGAAATTGACTTTCAGCTTTTTCCTGAGAGAATCTTTTCAACTCCAAATATTTTCCAAGCATACATCATGTTTTCCCAAGCTGCATTTTCCAAAATCTCATAGCACATGCCTGAATTCTTTGTGCATATAGGGTAGAACACGATTTTGATGATTCAACTAAGTCAAGCACAATTTTGGTCCTTGGTTCGATTACCCCTGTTAAAGGCGGCAGGAACGGTCGAACCTCGTACCGACAGGTCGAGCCCCATCCCATGGATTTTCCCGCAATTTTCAAAACGGAGGCGAGTATTTCAAAACAATTTCCAAAATCCGGTCAAGTTTGAAGCGCGAAAGTGTTTTCCTTTCTCTCTTCCGCAAGGAAGGGAAGACGGGGGAAAAATTTCGCGACGATAACAAATCTCAAAGTCAAATTGGACTTTGAAATTGAAATCTAAATCTTTGAAATAAGATAGAAGCACGAATTGAAATTGTGATTGAAGAAGGATATTTGAGATCACTTGAATTTTAAAAAGAATTTCAAAAATATGATGCAGTTCTATCCTAAATGATGAACAAATTTAAATTTTGAAAATCGTATTTCATTCTTTACATGAATTGAAATAAGATTGAAAATATAATACATCCTTGACTATGGTCATTGAATGTATTATATAATAATCTATATTTAAATTCAGGTGAAGAATAAAACATATTTCTTTGCTTTTATAGAGTTTAAAATGAAATTAACTCTCAATATACCCTGACTATGGCCATTGGTATATATTTTGAGCCAATTTTAAGTTAAACTCTAATAAAAGAAGGAAATAGTTGAAAATATAATGATTTTGAAGAGGATCCAGTGTGGATCCAATGTTATTTTATAAAAGATAAAAATCCTAAGTTTTGTTTACATCCTGACTATGGCCATTGATGTAAATCATCAACTTAGGATTAATTACCTCTTACGAAATGGTGCACGTGTCATTCGTGTTTCACCATTGTGAGAATTTGGGAAATAAAAGGGCAAAAAGTATGAAAATAAGCAATTTATGACATTTACAATGCTCATACATTCTATCTAAACACGAAATGTAGATTCTCATTAAGGATCTAGCTATTTTATCATGGATATGACTTCTGAGGGGGTGGAAAACATCTAAAAAAAAGAAAAGAGAAATCTATAATCCTGCAAAACATGGTTAACGATTTATGATATTTACATGGCATAGAAATATAGAAGAAAATCATGTTGAAAGTGATATACACATGATCACTATTAATGAAAAGATGCCTATGCTATATATAATACATAGTGAAGATGTGATGTAGATGATGGGTATTAAAATATGCATGTGTCATGCTAAGCTGGTGTATATTATGATATGCATGGTAATGCTAAAGCATATTAGGCAAATACAAAGGACTAAATGTATGCTAAGGCTGATGCTAACATATGTTACAACATGCTGAAAATGTCAATGTGTATACTTGATGGGAAAACATTAAGAAAATGTTAAGGATTGATAAAATATCTACTATGATGATCAACAATCAAAAGGGGATTTGAAAATTATTTTTTCGCAGTAAGCAAAGCACAACAATATTCAGAGGTACTAAGCAACCAACTGAATATGCCCATATGATCTAAAATGATAGAAGCCACCAAGCTACAACAAACCCAATCAGCTTCACAAATATATGCCAAAATGCTTGATGAACAAAGTAAAGCCCTGAACTAAACTGAGTCTACGAGAGTTACTACAGATGAACCACCACACATGGAAATAAATAATCCATTTACCATTTCTGGTACACTTCCATGGAGAGTAGGCAAGAACCAACCAAAACAAAAACATGAAATCATACCTGTAACTGACCCAACAATACAACTACCAATCGTTGTCTTTAAAAATCTAGCATGCAATGTATCTGCTCATAAATCCCTGATCTGGACTGATCATCTATGAGATTTCTGCACAACAAAGAATAGTCTTCAATTCGAGCACCACTGCTAAACATTTTCGTGGCATGGAGTAAGCAATCTTCAGGAACCGGTAATTTATGAATGTGGGCCAGTGAGCTGAATGTTGAAGTGTTATTGAAAGTATGATGTTATATTATATGGAATACAACAACCGGTGGCAGGTGACAGATGTGCTACAGAACTTTCACAAAATAGAATAGGACACTCTTTTCATCAATGCCCTTGCGCGCCAGGCCAAAGCACACTTCACCTGTGTGTTTGTATATGTATACTGAACATTGATGACACCACAGCATCACATAAACAGAAAGATGAAAACAGATGTTCTTTGGAAATTTTCTGTTCCTATATACATTCTAAAGAGAAGATCAAGCTCATAACAGCAGAATCCATCAAACTTTTATACAATGCTCTGGATGCCAACATTCTAAGGAAAATTTTACCCACAATGGTTAGGTAACAGGAGGATGGCTAACATGAAAGTAGAGGTCATGCAAATGCAGAGGACTTGATTGCATGAAAGGATGAGTTAAAATACATAAAAATCAAATAAGTTTATAAACAAAACTGGTGATGAGTAATGAAAACATACAACACTAATCAAGGATGCAACCAATATGTGTCTGGATGAAGACTCAAAACTGATAAAGAGTACCATGTACTGTAGAGCCAATGCCTTCTGAATGAGAGGAAATTCCTCAAAAAGCAGTGTGGGAGCACCCAGACAAGTGATCAAAAGCCTCAACTCAGTGGCACTGAGATTCTGCAGAAAATTTGGTATCACCAGTGCTAATCATTAAGCATATCCCAACAAGTTTCTGCTACAATTCCTGTTTGACAATCTTTTCATAAATCCCCTTTCCAGGATTGTTTTGCCCTGTAGAGTTACTATAAAGTGTTGAACACATAGCAATGTGAAGAGGGCGAGAGTTGATATAAATGTTGATAGCAATTGTAATGCAATAGCAGATCACTCTTAAACATTCGACCTCAACATGGTGTTTCGATCTCTCAGATCGATCTGCCTTAATACAACGGCTAGGTGAGCCATTCTCAGCCACAGATTGATTCGTAAGGAATCGATCTTTGCAAACCGATCTGAGCAGAGCAGTGCATTAGCTTGGAACCTTCTTTGGCTTTGTAGCGATTTCATTTTCACTTTCCACTGGACTGCATATTTTGAAAGTTTCGATGTTTAAAACTACTGAATAACTTGATATCTGGATATTTGTTTGGCCCAGATATTACAGATTCAAAGGAGCCAGAAGGAATCACCTCTAAGGTATTTAAACCCTTTTCGAACAGGAAGTACAGAGGTTGCCGCAAATCAGGAAGGGAATGACACAGGCAATCCATGTCAAACCAAATGTAAATGCTAAGTTCTAGAATCAGCGAACGGTAAAGGGAACTAAATTATGGAAGCCGACGCCATGGAAACTGGAGTGCAGGGTAAATCAAAATGATTGCAGGAAACAAAACTCAATGATGCAAAATTTTATACAATGGAGAGATATGAGAACCAGCGGTTTAGGATATTGAGACAAAATATAACAACAACATTCAAACAAACCCACAATATGACGTGTTTTGCATTTTGGGCCTCATATTAACACTGCAGCTGTTTCGACTTATGGATTAAAAGTAGATGATTCTAATTAGGAGTTGCTGCAAATCCAATATACAGATCTTCATTATCACAGATTCGTTGATCCTTAGAACAATCAACTACCCGAACATAACTGAGCCCTAAAGCAAAAGGGGAGGGGCATAAAACTTTGACAGAACTTATGGTGTTGGAATGCAAAACTTAAAACCAGAATGAAAATCAGATATATGCCAGAATTGTCATGCATAGACTGATGATGTATCTGATCACCACACGACATGTGTAGGACGTGATTTGGACACAGATCTGAAGCTAGAAAGCTTGCAGATCTGCTATTTAATCAAACTACGATGCTGATTAACGAAGCATTAAATAGACAATCAAATGGCAAGGGTTACAACACCGATAAAATAATGATCCTCAAGTAAACAGGAAACCGAGATCCATAGAAGACAATCCAGGTAAAGGGGAAATCCTAAGGGTTAAGCAAATTGGAGAAAACAAATTTCTGCAAATGGCAAGGATATGTAGGAACTTGAAGATTCCATTACTGTGGCATTGAAGTAAGTCGATTTGCTATAGGCGAACCGACGTTACCACGGATGCTTCAAATGGAGATATAACATGAGAAAATAAGAATAAAAAAAAAAATCGGAAGCAAGAGAGAAGGACCCTTACCTTATTTGCAGGGGGCTCTGGAGGAAGGAAACGGGATGAAGGTCACAAGAGTGACAAGATGATGGATGGCTGACTCCCCAATGGCTTCGTATATCAAGAAAAGGGGGCGAAGGGGAACTTGTTTGCAAGAATCACCCTCTTCTTGGCTTATTCACGACAATCCAGAGGAAGGTTGGAATTCTTCGTGAAAGAGGAGTGAAAGTGGATCCGGAAAGGTTATGTGCCTTTGTTGCTGAAGCTTAATCCAAATAGGGCTAGAGTCAATCGAGCTCCTGCAGTTGTTTATAGAAATTGAATCTCCTTAATCCTGATTGTTGGGCTTCGACCGAAGAAGGAGCAAGGGCTTCTAGGTGCTGCTGTAGTGTGGTGAACGTCCTTCCTCTTTAATCGGCTAAGAGATATTCAAGCTGATAGAAGATAGAAGGGGAAGAAGAGGAAGGAGGAAAACAAAAAAAGGATCGTGAAAATGGAGGGGTGAAGGCGATGGTCGAACCCTTCCCCTTCGTGCCTCTTTTAAGGAGGAAGAAGAAGCTTCGGGAATGGGGTTTGTTAGAGATAAGGGGAGGATGAGAAAGGTAGTTCCGCGATGGGCGAAGCAGAGAGAGGGAAAGGGTGAGGCTCGATGGCGATCGAGTGGCTGAGCAGGAGGGGAAGGTTCTGGAGGTTTTTGAGAATGGAGGCCGAAAGGGAGAGGGGTTTGGCAGAAAGAGGAGGGCTTAGGGTTTCGTAAAAAGAACCAAGCTTATGCGTGAAAGCTTTTTTCAATTTTCCAAAAAGAGGCTCCTTCAAAAGGTTTTTCATAAAAAAATGTTTTTTTTAAAATGATTTTTTTAGCAAAATTGATTTAAACTCATTCGTTTTTCTCATAATTTTCCTAATTTTTTTGGTTTTTGTGTTATTTTAGCCTTTTTTTGCATTTTTAGAATAAAATCCTAAAGTTTTACGAGAAACCGAAGATCAAAACTAATTTTTTTGTGTTTTTCTAAAATATTTACAAAAGGGAGTTTTTCTGAGAACTCAAGGTGATTTTTGAGAAAATTTCTTCAAAAAGCGGATTTATGTCTGTATTTTTAGAAAATATTTGAGGTTTAAAGCCTCAAATCGAGAAATACAGAGTTAGGGATCCAACAGAGTGCCGGATGAACTGCCCGAGCCATTCAGAACCAATTTTTTTTTGGTATTTTTGTAATTTTAATTTGGAAATCAGACAACGGGACTCAGATTTGGATTTAAAACACTGGGTTCGGACCCGAAATCGATTTTGAATGGATCAATATGGTTTTTAATCCAGAAAATCAGAAGAATGACTGAAATTTAGCTTTGAAATCGCCTTAATTTTCTCAGAAGATGGAGTCAGGGGCAAAAGGGTCATTTTTACAAAACTTTGAAAAATTTGGGGTGTTCACACACATCCATGACAAAAATTTTCTTCTCCTTTTTCCAAAGTTGAAGATTCAGAAATTGGAAATAGAAATTACTCCTCTCTTCCCTGAAGAGGAGATGTTTGCAAAACGAACTTTCGAAGAGAAATTAAGCTTTCGTCAAAACTTCCTAACATTAGGCTTCTCTTATGGAAAGGGGGCCAGTAATGGTGAGGTCGGTGAATTGGTCATGAAGGAACGAGTCCATCACACTCTCCTCGAATAGAGGGTCCTTCATGATGAAATGACCTAGTATGAAATTGTGATCACAAGGAAAGCGAACTTCCGTCGAAGCTCTCCCTGAACTAAGGATTCCTTGTATGAAATTGGAATTTTGTTTTGCAAATGGTTCACATAGACACGAGTCCCTTCAAACTCTCCCTGAAAAGAGGCTAGGTGAAAAAAGGATAGCATGCGAAAAGAACGAGCTCCCTTGAACTCTCCTTGTAAAAAGGGTCTCTCACAAGAGGAAATGACTGAAATTGGTATTGGGTGACCAAAAGGGTCGAAATTGGAAATTAAAATTTTGAAATTTTGAAATTTTGAAATTTTGAAATTTGATATTTGATATTTGATATTTGATATTTGAAATTGGAAATTGGAAATTGGAAATTGGAAAATTGGAAAATTGGAATTTGGAAATTGATATTTGGAAATTAAAAATTGATTGACCCGAAGGTCGAAATTGGAATCGATTGACCCAAAGGTCGAATTTGAAAATTTGACAATTGGTTGACCTGGAGGTCGAAATTGGAAATTTGGAAATTGATTGACCCGAAGGTCGAAATTAGAAATTTGGAAATTGGTTGACCCAGAGGTCTGAAATTGGTAATTGGGTGGCCCAAGGGTGGAAATTGGAATTGGAAATTGGAATTTTGAATTTAGAAATTGGAAATTAGAAATTTTGAAATTGATTGACCCGGAGGCCGAAATTGGAAATTAGTTTATTGGGAACAACATGGGTTCAATTGGGATTCAGCCTAAGAACTATCAATTCCATAGGAATTTAACCGGGATCACATCTGTTCAGCAGGGGTTCAACCTCTGAACTATCAATTCCATAGGGATTTAACCTAAGGACCATAGTTTAATAAGGAAGGATTCAACTTGTGAGCTTGGAATGGACCAGGTGCTAAACTGGGTTTTGAGTGAAGATTCGAATCGGAATTCAAATCTTCAAGGAAAAACTAAATAAATTAGGTTTTGAAAGAAAATTCAAGTCGGAACTTGGATCTTCTAGACCAATTACTAAATTGCAGAAAAGTTTGAGTAGAAGTTCTAACCTTTAAAGGAAAGCTAAACAAATCGGATTTAGGAGAAAATTCGAGTCAGAACTCTAATTTTCTAGACCGATTCTAAACATTTGAATTGGATTTGGAAAAACATTTCGAGTCGGAACTCTAATTTTCTAGACCAACTCAGAAGGAAAAGAAAACTCAGGTCGAAACTCAAATCTTCGAAGAAAAACTAGATTCATTGTGGAAGGAAAAGAAATTCGAGTCGGAACTCGAATCCTGAAGGAAAAGTGGATCAATTTGGAAGGAAAAGAAATTCAAGTCGAAACTCGAATCCTGAAGGAAAAATAGATCAATTTGGAAGGAGAAGAAATTTGAGTTGGAACTCGAATCCTGAAGGAAAAATAGATCAATTAGAAGAAAAGGAAATTCGAGTCGGAACTCGAATCCTGAAGGAAAACTAGACCAATGTGGACACTGAATTTTAAAGTGTACCAGTGTGAACATCGGATTTTGTAAATGAACCAGTACAAGCATTATGTTTTGAAAAATTACTAGTACAAATACTGGGTTTTGAAAATTTACCAGAACGAACACTGGATTTTTAAAAAATTACCAGCACGAATACTGAGTTTCTGAAAAATTACTAGCACGAACACTGGGTTTTTGAAAAATTACCAGCGCAAACACTAGATTTTGGAAAAATTACCAGCACAAACACTGGGTTTTGGAAAAGTACCCGCACAAACACTGGATTTTTAAAAAAATTACCAGTACGAACACTGGATTTTGGAAAATTACCAGCACGAACACTGGGTTTTGAAAAATTACCAATTGATTCTGATAGAAGATTTTTAGTCTTCACCCTCATGCTGACTTGGACAACTATCGGGGTCTCAGGATTTATTCCTTATCCTGAATGGGTAGTTCAGGTTTATCCCTTAACCTGAAGGGGAATTGAATTTGATGCAAATGAATGTAAATGAATGCAAATGAATGCATGTAAATGCAAATGAATGCAAATGTATGCAAAATGATGTAAATGAATGCACATGCATGCAAAATGAGAGATTTGTTTGATCCTGCCTGCATACAGAATGTTTTGAAGACAAATTTTAAAATAATGCCCCAGTGTAATAGGAGAAAGAAATTTTGGATAAAAGGAAGATAATTGATGTTTGAATAATGCTCTATGAAGGTAACAAAGCAACTGACTTTTGATTGATTCAGGAGAGACTCTGAAAAATATCGCTTCTTGCAGAAGGACATGGTACAGAGAAGGAGAACAAGCTTATGAGGAAAATTGATAATTTTATTGATGAAGAAAAAAAAATGACAAATCAAGAAAAGATAGACATGATTACATCATCCTTTGAAGGCAAAATGAGAAGTGGGAAAATGCTACCATTGTCGGTTTTTTGAGTAATCTAGGAAAGATGGCTAGTCCTTCTTTTCATCTTCAACGAGGAAATTCTTATCAATGCAATCCTGAACGATGTTCTTGAAGACGAAACAGTGGTCAGTATCGTGCCCTACTGCCCGATGGAATTTGCAGAACTGGTTCATGAACCTTCCCATGATCGTGGGAGGATCTGTGGCTCTTGGGAGCTTTACTATTTCTTTGGTCAACATATATTCGAGGATTTCATCAAGAGGTTGCTCAAGAGGAGTAAACTGACGATCGTCACCCCAACCATCCTGTTTTATCTTTTCTTTCTGCTGACTCAATTTTTCATTCTTTGAAGACTTTTCTTTCTGACCTATATGATTGCTCTTGCTATTTTTGTAGTCGTTGCGGCCGACATTGGCAGAGAAAGTGAAATTTTTCTTCTTCTTTGAATCTTGATTATTCTTAATGAGGGTGATGCCATCATAGACCCCATTCTCTATTTTCATCTCGAGCCACTCGGCTCGTTCAGTAAGCTCAATGAAAGATTTGGAAGGCGAGGTAAAGATAAGACCTCTCAAAGGTTGTGAAAAATTGTTCAGAATAATCTGGAGTGCGTGCTCCTCTAAGATGGGATTTCTCATTTTATTGCAAGTGCCTCTCCATCTGCGGATGAAGTTTCTGGTTTTCTCATTATCTCTTTGCTTTGTATTATAGAGATGGTTTAGCGTCGGCAGCACTCCAATGTTGAGAAGGAATCGTTCAATGAACAGATTGACTACTTTATCAAATTCCTTCAACTCGATGGGATTGATATGTTCTGAGTACCACTTGGCGGCGATGCCCTCCAGACTGTAAGGAAAACATCTGAATAAAGCACGATTGTCTCTCTTGAATCGATTACACTCCGCAAAGAACATAGCCAGGTGAGCCTTGGGATCGCCAGTCCCATCAAATTTAACAAATTTACGGGGGAGATCTTCTAGGCTATCATCCCCATCTAAACCATCATAGAAATCTTCGCTTGTAAAAATCCTTTTGCCCTTGTCGCGGGCTTGCAGATCCTTAACCATTTTGTCTACAGGTCAAAGTTATTAGCAGACTGATCTTTTAGCTTATTGGTTGACCCCTGCCCCTGTGTCATCTTCTGAAAAGCTTGTTGAGCCTCACACTCTTCATCGGTGCCACCTCCTGATTCTGCTCCATCAGATGTATCCTCATGTTGGATAAACTTCTTGGATATCTCCAGTTGTTTCTTCAATGTTCGGCCCTTGATCTTTTTCTTGGTAGGAATCTTGTCGGAACTGGCCCCTGTTTGCTCTGCCATCATCTTATTCATCATCTTTTGAAACATGGCATACATCTGGGGATCAATATCATCATTGGCTTGTTGACTTTGGTTCCTAGCAGATCGCGAAGAATCCATCTCTTGCTCGCTGCTACTGTTAGGGTGCTGAAGCAACACTGTTTTCTTCTTGGATCTGGTCTGAACCATTCCACGATGCCGAAACTCTCTGTAAGACAAATAGAATGATTAGAATGAGGGAAAATTCTTGAGGGCAATGACTTGGAGAATAGAAGGAAAATAATGGATGAAGATCTGAAATTGGGTTGACAATTTGAAGGATATCCCTTTCCCAGGGATGGCATTATTGCTGGGATTGCGACAATTGCATTATTATGAGAGGAAATAGACAACCGAGATATGTCTTGTTACCTAGGTGAGGTCATCAACCATGAAGAAAAAGACATTTTTGAAGGAATATAACAAAGTAATGCATAATTGATAATGAGCTTCCCTGTTAATTTGGTAGAATATCTAAGAAGGAAGGCAAAAAGAATTTTTTTTCAGGGAAAAGCATTCATCACAAAGGGCATATTGCATGAGAGTTCAAAAAAATAACCTTATGAAGAAAATGACCTCCAAATATAAGGAAAACTGATGATTTTATTGATGTCTTGGAGGAAGGATGACAAATTTAAAGAAAGCAACTAGAGACTACATTTATTGAGAGAAGCAAAAAGCAAGAATGATGGAAATGAGAAAGCATTGGCATTTGTCATCTTCATGAATGATCAAGGAAAGGCTGGGTCAGAATGGCTGACTGGTCTTCGTGTTTAACAGGGAGATTCTTGTCAACATAGTCTTGAACGATATTTTTGAAGACAAAGCATCGCTCAATATCATGCCCCGTAGCTCGATGGAATTTGCAGAAGCGATCTTTCCATTTTCCTAGGGCGACCGGAGGATTAGCAATTCTTGGAAGCTTAATCATTCCTTTGCTCAACATGTATTCAAGGATCTTTTCAAGGGGTTGATCTAGAGGAGTGAGCTTGCGGTCACGCTCCCAACCTTCATGCTTTGGCTTCTTTTGACTGTTTGCTTTCTGCTGGGAGCAGGATTGAAGGGATTTGGTCAGGATAGTCGGCTGGTCTGCTATTTTGTTTTCCCCCAGAATATTCTTATCTACATGATCCTGAATGATATTCTTGAGGACAAAACAATTTTTTATACCGTGTCCTATTGCACGGTGAAACTTGCAAAATTGTTCTTTGAATCTGCCCATGATTGACGGGGGATCGACGACCTTTGGTAAATGAACCATGCCTTTTGCAAGCAAATTTTCTAAAACAGTCTCGAGCTTCTGA
This sequence comes from Nuphar pumila, assembly GCF_984573655.1. Taxonomy (NCBI): domain Eukaryota; kingdom Viridiplantae; phylum Streptophyta; class Magnoliopsida; order Nymphaeales; family Nymphaeaceae; genus Nuphar; species Nuphar pumila. The sequence goes on along the minus strand of NC_143256.1, from coordinate 32,594,746 downwards.
TCCAGAGGGGTGAACTTTCGATGAGTGCTCCAGTCTTTGTGTTTTGGTTTTTCCTGCTCTTTCCCTTGATGCTGGGGGCTGGACTGGAGGGGTCGGGCATTCTGACTGTCCATTTTATCATTTTGACCTGTGTGGTCGTTTCTGTCTGTATTCGGGTTTCCTGATCTGACAATATGATTTTTCCTGCCACCTCTTTTGCTTTTGCCATTGTTGTTGCCCTCGATGTTCACAGAGAATGTGACCGGTGTCATCTCCTTGACTGGCTCCTTTTTTATGCTTGACTTGGGTAGCTCCAATAGCATCTTTGTCATCATTTTTTGAAACATCCTATACATGACTGGATCAATCTCATCTTCACTTGTCTTGTCCTGCTTCTTGACTGGCCTCGAAGAACTCATCTCTTCGACACTGCTTGGTGTTGTTCTCTTTCCCGACCTTGTTTGAACTGTGGTGAAATGCCAATGCTTTCTGCAGAATAAAGGAATGGTTTAAACTGAAGAATTTTTTAGAGAAATTGAGATGATGCAAGAGATATCTAAGGACTTGGAAAGAGACGAAAATCTGGCAGACCTGGAGAAAAGAAGTTTGACAAGATTTGAACATTTGAAAAATTGCAGGCATGATCAAAATAAAGTTAAAAATTCGAAGTCCAGAGGAAAGGTAGGAAAAGGAAAATCGCCTGGACTTTTGAGGAAAAATATGAGGTTTTGAAAATCGTCCAGGGTTTTGATAAAATTGTTAAAAAAAAAATAGATGAAACTTGGAAAATGATGTAAAAGGGAAGCAAAAGGGAAATGAGAACATAAAAGAAGAATGCATTCAATCATATCATGCACAAACAATTATGCACATACAGCATTCCCTAAGAAGCTGACTCTAAATGCACTGATTTTGAAAGAGTTGTAGGACCCTAATCCTGACTTTAGGCTCAGATCAACTATGTCCAATCATGCTATGCTGATATACTCGAACCGAGGCTCGATGTACGTGGCATAAAAATTCATCTCCGGTTCTAGGCTTGTATTTTCCCAACATCCTTGAGCGCCTGCCGATATGCGTTGAGGGCGTTAGCCCAAATAAGTGGCCCAGTTGTGAGGCTCTGTCCCAAACTATGGTTCTAGAAGAGAGCCCAGCAACGTGAAGACCGGGTAGACATAGGTGGGGGTGGTTTTTGAAAAATGAGCACATGCAGGCAAACAGAGGGCTCTAAGTCCTAAAGAGATAGAATTTTGAAATTTTTTTAAAGAAGCAAACATTGTTTTCATACAATTCCTAGATTAAGGAGTGTTGTATTTCAGACCTAAGTCTAAGTGTGTAACTCTCCGGGGTTTTAAAACCTTTAAAAATACAGATTTTTTTTTAAACAGCGGAAATGATTTTTGATTTTCGGTTTTCTAAACCTCAGGCACGTCACATTCCAATTAACAACAAAAACAACAATAATTTATATTAACATTATAAACATAGTCTTTTCACAAGGTTCAAAAATGAAAACATTTAGGATTAAATTTAAAATAAATCCTAAATTAATCTTAGGATCTTGGGAATCTGGATTCTTCGATGCCGCACTTGTCCAACATCCACTGTAATATCTCCTATTCCATATCTGAACCTGAAATCCCCATAAAATGGGGTTAGACTTATGATAGCCAAGTAAGTCATTAATCAAAACCATACAATTCAAATATTAAGCATGATTTCAATAATTTACAAATCAAAATGCATACATTCAAGAACAATTATGCAATTAAAAATACGACAATTAAAAATAGTTTAAAACATGATTATGTGTTATATCAACAATGCATAATTTCAGATCAAATTCTGTGAAAGAAAAGGTCATTGTTTCGATATTAACGCCCTCCTGGTACGGTGGATAGTACTCCGATCTCAAACTAAGTATTTCGAGGGTATATTATTCTATTGTGGATTACCCGGATACCTGAGTGAAACGGGATCCCAAGCGAGCGGTCAACGACCGGGAAGATTCTCAGCAAAGGCGAGCAAACAAGGAGAGTTGGATGCATCCACTGGCATGCGGCAGCCTTGAGACCCGTTGTCTCGACCTCCTCAACCCGAGTGACAGGAGGTCCAGGGAATCTATCGCTCCCAACAATCATCATCTTCATAATGTCACTCCTGGTTGTACCACTACCCCTTCCAGGGTAGGCTAAACCTATATGGGCTTGAAGGATTCTTTTATAGGACTTTTCATCTTTTCAAAACTAGGCTCAATAGCCAAATCATTCCTTTCAAATAAACACGGTTCATATGTATCCAGCCCATCCAGAATTTTGCTCTATCATAACGAGCATTCGCCTATGAAGGCGAGAATTAAGTTTGTATAGACATGACTCCTGCAACAATAAAATCTTTTGAAAATCGATATGCTATACAAAATTCTTCTTTTCATAAATGTCTTAACCATAATATTTGGTTTAAAATCACAAGATTTGAAATCAAAACATGTACTTAATTTTTGCAAATATTGAAATATGCATGTGATTATGAATCAAATTTAAATAATTATGCACGAATCAAAAACATGAATCAAAAACATGTTTAATATAAAATTATAAGTTTTTGATAGAATAACTTACCTGGATTTCGATAGAACTAAGGAGAACAGGATAAAGCGCACGTGGTTTGATTTAATCTGATAGAATTCATTATATAAGTTAATATTTTTATATCAAATTTCAGGTAGTATTTGCCCTATAATTTAAAGAAGTATCTTTTGAAGAAATTATTAAAAATCTAAAAATTTATTTATAATTGACTTTATAACTTTTATAAGAATTTTCACAGAGTTTCCTCTGTAATAACTCAAATGTTCGAGAAAGGGTTTGAACTTGAATTCGAGTTGTAAGAATTCGAACATGACTTTGCGTCACAAATATTTTTATAAAGGTTTTTCAAAAAAATTGATTCAAATATTAAAACTGATTTTTGAAAATTTTAACAGAATTTCCTTTATAAAAATCGATTTATTTTCTAAAATAGTTATAAAAATTTTGATATAACTTCTACTAAATAAACTCGAAATTTCTAAAATATCTGAAAGAATTCTAATTAAAATAATTGATTTTTTTTTAGAAATCATTTAAAAATTTGGCCAGAATTACTGGTATACTAATTCTAATTTTTTTAAAAATCTTTAAATTATTTTGGCATAACTTCTGCTATAAAAACTCAATTTTTTAAAAGTCTTTTAGAAAATTTTGCTAGAACTACTGCTAAAATAGTTTTGAATACTTAAAAACATTTAAAAAGATTTAAACAGAGCTTCCTCTGCGTAGAGGCAGGCTTGGATAAAATTTTGGCAAAATTGTCAAAAGAAATAGAGTTGGGGTTCAGAAAGAGAATAGGGAAGCTTAGAAAGTATGAATTTGAATTAAAAAGAGGGTTTTTGAATACTAACCTCGTTTAGTTGATTTGAGCAGCGCTTCCGCTATCCAAATCTGACTTTTCTGCTAAGTTTAGCAGAACTCTTGCAGGCAGCGCTCCCGAGGCTGTTTCTGATCCGATGGAGCTTCTTGCAGAAGAACGGACTTCGCTTAAGGAAAGATGGAAATGGATAAAAGAGGTTTCTCAAAAAAAAATCTGAGATTCTACGGAGGTTTAGGTTTAAAAGTTAGAGAGAGAAAATCAAAGGTAGAGAGAGAAAGTAGGAGAGAGAGAGCTTAGAGAGAGAAAGAGAGGGTATTGGACTTGGGTAGAAAGAGAGGGGGTGAGGGGTATTTATAAGAGAGAGAGGAGGTGTCACCCCCCCCTATGGGTCCATTTTGGTGACACTTGTCACCTTTTTTTAATTAAAATATTACTTTATTTTGACACTTGTCAATTCTAAATTATTTTATTATTTTTTTTTACATGTGTCAGAGAGAGAAGAGGGATGGGTGTCACCTCCTCATTGTGAGGTGACACTTGTCAGCTCATGGTTTTGGAAAAACCATGGCTGCCCTTGGTTTTGGGCCAGTGGTTTTCCAAAACCATGGTCTCTTGAATATTTTAATATAAAATATTATATTTTATTTGATTGCTAATTTTTTTATACCTTTTATACCCTAATTCAAATCCCATCTTTCAGAACTGCCATAAGGGGATTTAGAATTACTTGATTGTCCTTCTGTAGTTCAATAAATTACATAGCCTGCCATTAGAAATGGTAAATTACCATTTTTGTCCCTGAAAATTTTATTAATTCCCTGAAAATATCCCTAAAAGAAAAATTACTATTTTGACCTTATATAGTTGGGCATTTTATCGAAAAATGCCACTGAATTGGCAAATTACTAAGCTACCCTTTGACAATTTGACAAATGACTAGAATGTCCCTGAATTCTGATTTTCGAACAAGCCTCAACAAAATTTTATCAGGATTTTAAATATAGATTCAGATCTTTACTTTGAACAGTACTAACCCTAAAAATCAGGGTTTTAACACTATAATTCACATTCAAAATAAATAAAAATTAAAACTTGAATTTTCTTCAGAATTTATAAATCATTAAAAATTTTGGGTATTACAAAGTGAGCATGAATAATTCTCCTCAATATGGTCCTACCAAACCATGCCTAGTCTACATGCAATTCGTGTCAGCTGGGTTCAAGTCTAAGCTCCTAGGCTCACATGATATCAGGAATTAAAGCTGACATTCCATAGAGCACGATTTTGATAATTCAGCTAAGTCAGAGCACATAATTGAACAGGCGAAGACAGGTCCCATCACGGTCGCCAAACCTGTTATCATCGCAAAAATTTTTTCCTCTCTCTTGCGAGAGAGAAACGAGTTTCGCGAGTCAAACTCGACCAAAGTTTTGAAAATGGTTTTGAAAATTAACTCGCCTCTATTTTGAAAATTTGTGGGAAAATTCCGTGGAATGGGATCCGCCTGTCGGTACGAGGTTCAACCGTTCCTGGCGCCTTTACCATAGGTAATTGAACCAAAGATCAATTATGTGCTTTAACTTGACTCAAATATCTAAATTATGCTCTATTTTTCCTAGAATGCACAAAGAATCAGGCTTGTTCTATGAAATTTATAAAATAATGCAAGTTTAAGAAAATATGATGTTTGCTTTGGAAAATATGCTTCGAAAATGATTGGAAAAGTACTTGAAAATTGAATTCCATTGGAAATCAGAAATTTGCATTGGAAAGTGATTTCTTAGGAAAATTTGAACTTTAGAAAATTGATTTTGAATATTAGAATTGCTTTTCTGAGAAAATGGATTTGAGAATTCTGAGGAAATCTAAGAAATTCATTGGAAAATGACTTTTGAAATGAAAAATGGATTCTCAGGAAACTGGGTTCTCAGGAAAATGGGAAATCTGAGAAAATCGATTTTTTTGAAAACTTGAGACTTTGAAATTTGAGAATTTTAAAACATTGAAAAATCTTGGTTTGAACTTAGGAAATGCTTTGAAATCTCTTTTGAAAACTTAGGATTTTGAGAAAATCAGATCCTGAGAAAGACTTGGAAATTCTTGAGAAAACTGAATTTTCTGAAATTGAAATTGGAAAATGAGTTTGAAAATAATGCAATTTGAATGATATGAATGAATGAATATGAATTTGAAAAGGGAATTTCATTGAGGAATTGGGAAATCCTTTTGAAACTTTGAGAAATGCAATGCATTTTTTAAGTTAGCCTAAGAGTGTAGGCTGAATGTGGCTAATACGAAGATCATAAATCTTGGTTTTCTTCGTATTCTGACTATGGCCATAAATACGAATCCCACCAAGTTTACAAACTCCATAAGAGTTTGTGCACGTGCCATTCGTGTAAACCATAGTGAATTTGAAATAAATATGCATGAATCATACATCAAATATTGAAATTTGTAAAAATTAAACTAAATGCAATGCAACCCTATTCTAAGCAGAAATGTAACTCTTATTCCAAATTATTACATTTGATGTTACATTGAATTGAAATAAAAAAAATAAAAGCTAAGTCTTCTTCTTGAATGTTCCTGCAAAACTAGAAAACAAGGTTAGCACAAAAATGTAGGTTTTTCTGAATTTATCCAAAAATATGGGAAATTATCGAATATTATTCAGATATAAACCCAAATTCATACCCTCTTTGATATAAACATGATAAATACTGAATACATTTTGAAAATAAACTTGAAAATTCGAAATTGGGGTCAAAATGACCAAAATGCCCGTGATGACGTTGAAATCAGGGTTTTTCTGAAAGAAATTTTATAAATTTTGGAATTTTTAAAATCAAATAAAATAAATCAAACATAATATGATATAATATGATGATATGCATTAAATTTTGGAGAATTAGAACTTGAAATTTTGAAATTTAGGTCAAAATAACCAAAATACCCCTGATAACAAGACTATGGCCTTGAAACCAGGGTTTTCTGAAATAAATTTTGCAAAAATGGAAAATGTGAAATGAAAATGACATTAAAATTAACCCTAATATGATTCTACAAGCTAATTTACATGAATAAAACCCTAAAATGGCTAAAATATCAATTTTAACTTGATTTTCGCCTGATTTTTGCTTCTGAATTTAAAGATAAACTAATACCTGAAGCAAATGAACTTGAAATTAATCCAAATTTGGCATGTACACCTAAAATAACCAAAAAAACATAATGGAGCTCGAAAATATTTTTTTTTGTATTTTTAAATATAAAAATTCAACTAAAACCCTAAATTTTGTGATTTTTGCCTAAAATATTCATTCTAAAGGGGATTTCAGATATCAAACTTCCATAAAAATTTACCAAATTTTATGGGGTAATAGAGGACAGTAAGTCAAGGATTTTTTCATTTTACACTTTCTGGTTTTGACCTATGGTCGGAGCAGTGCCACTCCGGCAAGTCGGATCGGAATCCGGCGACTCTAGGATATAAAGGAAACAGACAGGTTTCGGTAGAAAATGTGGGAAAAATTGTAAACAGATGGGAAAAAAACTGAAATTGTGGGAAAATGTCTCTGACAAAAAGAGGAAATTTTTTTATTTTTACATAACTGGGATTCGGGTTACGTTTTGGAAAAGGGCACGTTGTTATCAGAGACCCAAATCTCTGGAATTTCAGGATATTGAAATCTGTCAGACAGAAAATAAAATTTTGGGAAAAATAATGAAACAGTTCTAAAAATTCAGAAATTTTGGGAAATTACAGGAAAACATGTTAGTAACAACTTTTGTGTTGAAAGTTTTTGCATAAGGGTTACGGATTGGGCGGACTTGGTGCATTAGAGTCTGTCTATACCCTGACAAAAGAAAATCGATATTTTCCCAGAGGTCTGAGAAATACAATTTTTTACAGAGAGCAAAACTAACTGAAAAAACCTAAACATTTCTAGATCATTAGTAGATTCAATTGTGAATCCACTGTGATTTTTGTAGAACAATCAAAATCTCCCACGAGGGTCGTGTCGGAGGTTTTTGTCTGCTAAAGCGAAAATTGAAGATTCAGAGAAGTCAAAAACCTGAATTGGTATTTGATTTTTAAAACAAAGTTGCAGAGCCCAAATCAATATGGGTTTTTACAGGGAATCACAAACACATAGATGCATCTACCATAAAAGATTCAAGATTTATTGGCAGGAAATTAAGCATGAAATGACAAGTGGACTATGCACATCGACTAAGACACTAGAAAATTATCAAATAACACTATATTGTATAAGTAAAATGACTATGAAATAATACAACTAACTTAATGCAACATAGAAGCTACGTGAAAATGAAAAAAAAATCAATAGGGGGCATGATGTATTTTGATATTGGCTTTTGCAAGGAGGGATCCGATCCATGCATCGGATGGATCACCTCTTTACGTAACCATAACATGAAAACCTTTGTTTCATGTTAAATCCATAGATTAAAAAAAAAAAAGATTTAGCAAGATGGATCCAGTTTTAAACTAGTTTTACATTAGATTCCTCCCTCTCAAAGTGAATAGCACTGAAATTTAACTAAATAAATAAAAAAAATCGGTAAAGGGAAAGAGCATATTGACTTACCTTGGGTTTATGCTTGAAACGGCTGGAGATGAGTTGCAATTGAAGGGCTACTGTGGTGACTGCTATGTTGTGGTTCGTGGCTGCAACCAAAGGGGTTTGCCCCTTTGTTGATGGGCTGGAGAAGATGGCAGATGAAGCTGCCAAGGAGGGTGATGACTGGGCGTGAAGGAGGGGTGTCAATGAAGGGGAACTTGCCAGAAGTTGAAGTTGTGGCTGGTGTTGTGTTGGAGGTGGTTGGAACCGATGGAGGAAGTTGTTGGTGCTGTTGGCTGGAGCAAGAAGCTTGGAACCGATGGAGGAAGCTGTTGGCTGGGCGTGGATCTTCAAAGGGGAAGCTGGCTGGGCGTGGAGGAGGAGGCCTGCAGTTGGAGATGACTGGAGGTGGCTGGCAGTGGTGGTGTTGAAAGGCTGCTGTTGGTACTCCCCTTGTGGTGGTTGTATGGTGGTAGGTGGCTGTAGAGAGGTCGGAAGGCTGCTGTGGCTGTAGCAGCCATGGAGAGAAGAAGATAGCTAGAGAGAGAGAGAGGCGTGAGATTGGAATGAGAGCAGCCGTGTCCTTCTCTTTGGTTAGTAACTTAGGTTTTAATTCATTAAAACCTAAGTTGCTAATAATAATAGCTGGCTTTATTTATTTATTTATTTTTACAGCCATACGTGAATGGCTAGAGTCTTATGGCCTTTGAAAAAGATGGAAAGGAGGTAAGGAAGAAAGGGGAAAGAAGGAAGGGAAGGAAAAGGAAAGAAGAGGGGAAGAAGGAAAAGGGAAGGAGGAAGGAAAAAAGGGGGCTGAAAAGGGGTATACGTGAGTGGCTGGGAGAGGAAAGAAAGGAGGAAAGAAAGAAAAAGGAAAAAGAAAGAATGAAAAGAAAGAAAGAAGGAAAGAAAAGAAAAGAAAAGAAAAAAAAAAGAAAATGGAGGAAGAAAGAAAGGAAATGGGCTGGAAGGGAAGCTAGGGTGGTTGACCTCCTTGTGGGTCCCACCTTAGGAAGAATAAAATAAAATAAAATAAAGAAAAAAATAAAATAAAATAAAACAAACAACAAAAAATATGAAAAAGATAAAAAAAAATTCTTTTCTTATAAACTCAAACAAGAAAATGCGAATGGATGGGCCATCTCAGAGTGGGTCCAAATTCTACTTTTAAAATTCATTTTGACGATTAAAGGGGGTAAAATAGTCTTTTCAGAAAATTTCCAAATGAAACGAGCTATTTTTGGCAGTTTTTTGAAACGAGCTAGAATTTTGAAGTTCAATACCCCGTTGCGAAGCAAATCCAGTGTAGAATTTGAAAATTTGATTTTGAAAAAAAATCCAGATTGTTTTTCTCAAGAAAATATTTCCAAATTTAGAATCTCGGGGGTAAAAATGTCAATTTTGAAAAACCCGGGGTTTGAAATTGATTTCTGAAAGCTTTTGAAACGTGATCTAGATTGAAATTTATAAAACTGGAGTTCTGGACTTCGAAAATGAAATGAAATGTGATGAAATGTTATGAAATGCTGAGAAATGATATGAAATGATAAGAAATGACATGCAAAATGCAGACCCTGAATGAAGAATTTTGGATTTTAATCTCGGATTGGCAGTTGTACCAGTTTAAAAAGCATTAAAATTGATAAAATTTGCAAAATAACTCAAGAAATGGTTTTGGGACTCTACTGGGTCAGAGTGACACTGAAAATTGGGGTTCGAGTTGGACTGAACTGAGATGAGCTAGATTGAGCTGAATTCTAGAGTTTCAGAACTCAAATGAACTGACCAGACACTAACTCAACTGACCTTTTCGACTGAATTTTCAAGAAAAGTTGTCATTTTAGAGAAATGGTATGGAATGATCACTGGAATGAAGTGAATTATGAACCTGAACTGGGTTTGAGCTGAAATAAAGACCAGTAATACTGAGATGAACTAAAATCAAGGCTCAAACACTAGCTCAACTGACTGAACTCGGCTCAATTTCAGCTGAAAGAGCTGAAATGGACTAAAATTGGCTCCTAAACACTTAGAAATGGTTTTAAACTGAAACTGCAGTGCTTGAACTTCTGGTGATCTCAAGTTAGACTCTGGGAAACATGACTAACTAGGAATGACTGACTCAAAGACAATTGGTTTGGATTTGAGTGAGAAATGAGCTCATTTCTGAAGAAATGATCCCATTTTGGCAGGAATGGCCAGAAATGAAAATGGTTTGTTCATTATGAGCTCAGATGAGCTTGAGATGACTGATATTCTAACTGTCCTGAACTGACCAATGAGCTTGGTTGACTCCGACTGACTGGGGTCCGGGATGACATAGGGGTAAAATGGTAATTTCTTAATAAAAATGGGTAAAATGGTGATTTTCTAAAACTGACTCGGGGTTTGACTCCTACACTGACCTAACAGGGTTGGCATTGCACAAGGAGGGTTGTTTGAAAATGGATGTAGAAAATTTGGGGTGTTTACAATGGGCTTCGAGCATTTTCGCTCGATTTTGTGCAGCCTTCGCAGAGCGATTTCGAAATGCATCTCCCGCCCACTTATCACACATTTCATCCCAATAATCTCTCCTGATAGTAATAGGGCCATGGCCCTTCCACTGTAGTGGATCATCTATTACGCTAGATGCTTTTTTTGCTGCAGTCTTCATATTGTGCAGCATGTCTGCAAATCGATTGGCAGCCACCTTCTGCCACACCTTCCTTGCATCATTTTCTTCCACCATAGTTGCGAAGTGATTCGAATCCTACAAATATTTTCAGAAAGTTAGTAGACATGACTTAAAAAAATTAAATATGAAACACATTAACTATGAGAAACAACTGTATACCATGAATAAGGACCATAATCTGTCTAACACCTCCTTTGGGTACTCTTTCCATTGAGCAATCGGTCCTGGTAGATGTTGAAGAAGTGAATTTCTAATCTCCCGTACTACTTCTTGTGGCTCAAACCTCGTGCTGCACATGAATTGGTACACAGTAAATATCAATATAAAATATTTATAAGATATGCAATAATTGAAAACGAAATACTTACGGTCGATTATTGATATACACTATTCAAATGAGTCTTCTTGTGCCAGACTGAGAAGACCCTGCTTCCTGTGTTGGCTCCTGACTTGTGTGATCAATTGGTGTAGGTGGGTCGTGTATAGGCAAAACATCATCTGTAAAAAAAATATGTTAAAAATTCTTAGAATGCGCATTTGAACTAATCAAACATCCAATTAGTTAAATGATATACCTATCACAGAAGCCCGTGAAGATGAAGGTTGGGCCTGGCTACTACTGGATGAGCGACCACTGTAACCTCCACGAACTATATTCTAACAAATAACATATGTCATACAATACATTCAAATAATTCACATCAAGTATTACAATACATTCAAGTCATTCACATCAAGTATTACAATAATTCAAATCATTCTCATCAAGTATTGCAATACATTCAAATAATTTGCAACAAGTATTACAATACATTCAAATCATTCATATCAGGTACTGCAATGCATTCAAGTCATTCACATCAAGTATTACAATGCATTCAAATCATTTGCATCAAGTATTACAATGCATTCAAATAATTCAAATCATTCACATCAAGTATTGCAATAATTCAAATCATTCGTATCAAGTATTACAATATATTCAAATAATTCAAATCATTCACATCAAGTATTGCAATGCATTTGAATCATTCGTATCAAGTATTACAATACATTCAAATCATTCATATCAGGTACTACAATGCATTCAAGTCATTCACATCAAGCATTGCAATGCAATCAAATCATTCGCATCAAGTATTACAATGAATTCAAATAATTCAAATCATTCACATCAAGTATTGCAATAATTCAAATCATTCATATCAAGTATTACAATATATTCAAATAATTCAAATCATTCACATTAAGTATTGCAATGCATTCAAATCATTTGTATCAAGTATTACAATACATTCAAATAATTCAAATCATTTACATCAAGTATTGCAATACAACTCATTCATTCGCACCAAGTATTACAATACATTCAAATAATTAAAATCATTCACATCAAGTATTACAATGCATTCGAATAATTCGTATCAAGTATTACAATATATCCAAATAAAATTTTTAATCATTCACATCAAGTATTGCAATACAACTCATTCATTCGCATCAAGTATTACAATACATTCAAATAATTTAAATCATTCACATCAAGTATTGCAATGCATTTAAATAGAGGTTTGTATTACAAGATTTTGCTCACTAGCTTGAGAATTCTTCCTCGTCACTTGTTTGACTTTCTTCTTCTTCTTCTTCTTCTTTATTGTTTATATATCCACTTGGTACATCATTTGGATCACATTCCTCTATGAATGTTTCATCAGCCAATGGAGATATGACATGCATATCATGCACAACATCGTGACCATAAGCGAAGTCATAGACATCATCTGATTGATAGTAATCGCTATCTTCAGCTAACTCATCTTCCTGTAACTGATCATACTCAGGGTATAGTTTGGACTTCACCTTGCAAACTGCCCACAATTTGTTTCTATCTGACTTTTTTATACTCGGATATGAAGTATAATAAACTTGTTGAGCTTGCGAGGCTAATATGAATGGTTCATATGTTCCAAACCTGGATTTATGATTCACCTCCACAATGCCTGAAGCTTTGTCGATTCTTGTTGCAGTTGGATCAAACCAATGACACTTGAATGAAGTTATCATGTTATTTAAGCCTGTCAACTCCATTATTTCCTCTATAACACCGTAGTAATCATGTTCATTTTCACTGTAGCTGCTACCCTTGACACACACGCCACTATTCATCGTTGATTTGTTTATACCATAATCTTTTGTATGAAATCGATAGCCATTTATGATGTATCCGTTGTAGCATTGCACAACTTTGGTCGAACCATTTTCTAAATCACATATTCCTTGATCTTTAACATCACCATGGCAGACCTACGCATAGACAAAAACAATGATTGTGATCACAACCAATTAAGTAACTTAGTGTTGTTTACAAGTACAAAATTTATGTTAGCTTCTTTACCAATTGTTTCAACCACTCCACAAACTTAGTTTCGCATTCTTTTTGTACTTCTACATCAGTGAGATGTGAAACTTCTTTTTGCAACTCTAGATCAAATCGTTTGCAAAGCACAAATACTTATATTACTGAGCCATGTATCCATATATAGAACATAAAAGGATTTATAATTGTGTTGCATCTATATATACTTACTCGATGTATGGGTCAATCACTGAGCAATTAAAAAGAATATAGATGTGTGTTGCGTCTTGCTCTCGATCTGTCAAGAGCCTTGACTGACAACTACCAAATGCATGCCCAAGTGGTTGAAATATCGATAGCGTGTCAGCTACAGTTACTTGTTCTCCATCATCGTTACGGGGCGGACATGTGTAATGTGTTGGAATATGAGGTTCGAAGTACATAGATGAGAAATTTGAAATCTCTTCTAAAGTGTACGCCTCACAAATAAAGCCTTCTACTCTTGCTTTATTACGAACCTTTTTTTTGAGGTCGAACAGGCATCTGGAAAAAATATATATTTCAAATTTTAAGTATTTGTCATTAAAGAAACAAATATAAAAAAATATATACCTTTCAAATGGGTACATCTATCGATATTGCACAGGGCCACCAACCCTTAGTTCATATGGCAAATGTATGATAAAATGTTCTATAACATCGAAAAATGCTGGTGGAAATATCTTTTCTAGCAGACAAACAGTGGTGATGACAGAGTCCTCAAGATTCTTTATATCTAATACTACGACCTATGATGCGCACAATGTTCTGAAAAATCCGCTCAACTCAGACAATACCTCTCATATAGGTTTGTCTAACATATCATGGAATGCTAAGGGTATCAATCGTTGCATAAAGATATGACAATCATAGCTCTTTAACCCATATAACTGTCCATCGTCAATCTTCACAGCCCGAGCAATGTTAGAGACATATCCATCTGAAAATCTCAATTGTCTCAACCATTGACATACATGTTTTATTTGATCAGGTCCGAGCACGTACTTTGCCATTGGTTTCAGTACTTTGCCATTATACTCTTTGAGTTCCAATTCTGGTCTTTTACATATTATTTTTAAATCCATACGGGCCTTCGGATTATCTTTCGTTTTCCCTTTAACATTCATTAATGTATTGAACACATTATCAAACACATTTTTCTCCACATCCATCACATTCAAATTATGTCGTATCAATAGGGTCGGCCAATACGGTAGTTCCCAAAAAATAGATTTCTTCGTCCAATTGTGATCCTTCTCAAATCCACGGAAGAGTGTAGGACTGCGGGCATCTGTTAATACATCTGGAAAGTATCGCAATCTTCTTAGAATCTCTATGCCAGACAATCTTAAGGATGAACCTTCCGTTTCAGTTATGCCTGCTTTAAACGGATTCTTTTGTCGTCAGAACGGATGGTCGCTGGGTAGAAATCGATGATGGCACTCAAACCAGCAAGGCTTCCTTCCATGCCTCAATCTAAAAGCTTTGGAATCCTCCATGCAGTACGGACATGCCAACCTCCCATGTGTGCTCCAACCAGATAGCATACCATGTGCAGGGAAGTCACTGATTGTCCATAGAACAATGACCTTCATGTTGAAATTTTTTTTTGGGGGCATCATACGTGGTAACACCGTCATCCCACAGTACTTTTAGTTTATTAATCAATGGCCTTAAATATACATCAAGATTTTGGCCAGGTGAGGTCGGACCAGGGATCAACAAAGACAAGAAAAGATTTGGACGTTTCATACACAAGCTTGGTGGAAGGTTGTATGGAGTTACAAATACTGGCCAGCATGAGTATGGAGTTGATCTACCCCCAAATGGATTAAATTCATCTGTACATAGACCGAGTCTAACATTTCGCACTTCCATTGCAAAGTTCTGATGAGTACGATCAAAGTGCTTCCAAGCTTCAGCGTCAACAGGATGCATGATCTTGTTTTCATCGTGTCGAACTTTATTTGCATGCCATCTCATGTGTTTAGCTGTCCTTGAAGACATATACAATCACTGCAATCTAGGAGTGATAGGAAAGTAGCGGAGCGACTTGTATGAAACTTCCTTTAATCTCGTGCTACCATTGCCTCTTGTCTTTGGCTTGAACCGAGGGTACCCACATGACAGACATGATATGTTGTTTTTCTGCTCCTTAAAATACAACATGCAGTGATTTGAACAAGCATCAATCTTTTTATAACTCATATCTAGAGCGTTGACCATAACTTTTACACGATAGAAATTTTGTGGCAATTTCTCATCTTTGGGCAACATACTCTTCACAATCATGCACAAACGGTCAAAACATGATTGACTCAAATTATACTCAGACTTCAAATTCATTAGTTAAAGAACTGCAGACAAAATAGTGTGACTCTCGCAACCGTTCCAAAGTGGATCATCAGCATCTCTAAGTAAATCATAAAATCTACTAGCTGCATCGTTTGGTGATTCTTCATCTACGACAGTTCTTACATCACTAGAACTCATAGCATAACCCAGTTCTGTTTATGCGGCATCAAATATCAAATCCGTATATGGATTATCGTGCACCACATTCACCTGTGCATCAAAATCCTTTCTAAATTCTTCTCCATGAAACATCCAGTTCTGATAATCACTCACAAAACCCTTCCTGTATAGGTGATGTCTAACGCTATGAGATTCTACAAATCAATTATTCTTACAAATCTTGCAAGGACACCTAATCTGACCTGTGCGATCCTCTATACTGACACTTGCCGTTGCAAATTCAATAAAACTTTCAACACCATCCGTATATTCATGCGATAACTCATTGTCCACTATCCTACGGTACATCCATTCACGGTTTGCAGTCATTTTCTTATGTTGTTACGAATAATAACCTAATGAATTAAAAGAGAACAATCAGAATGCTACGATAAAGAAAATATCAAATTTATTATGCAATATATGATGTCATACAATAACAAGAATTTTGATGCATGCATTGATAACTTAATATTTGCATGTGCAAACTATTAATGACACGATATAATCATTTGAAGCATGCTTTCATTATATAATTTCTCATGGAAGTCATAATCAAATTGAAAGTAACTACATGCAAGTATGGATACAATTACATCAAACATTGCAATACATTGTAATCATTCATATCAAACAAATGGCAAACATGTATCTGCAGCAAACACACTTCAATATTTCACTAACTACTACCATGCCTAGCATGGACTCCGTACTCCAAAAATAAGAACACTTTCATATTCATACATTAAAATCATGCTCAGCATGCTCTCTGAACTCCAACAAAGCAACCCTAAATATCAACAACTAAGTGAGTGTGTGAACAATAAAGTGTTACATCTAATAAATTAAATAACATGTAATAAGCTTGCATCACTTACTCACCATGGGTATTTACCCGATTTGCATTGTTTTTGTCACTTACTTACCACAGGTGGCTGAGCACAAGCTGGTTTTGTTGAAAAATGTGCACAAAAAAATGTTGTTTTAAAATGAAGTCACCACAAAAAAAAAGAGGTTGTTCCGGCAGGGGGTCGACCCCCTTACGGAACATAGGGGGTTAACTGACCCCCTGTTCTGGCAGGGGGTCGACCCTCTGCCTATTCCGGCAGGGGGTCGACCCCCAGCCTTTCCGTCAGTGAGTCGACCCCCTGCCGGAACAGCAGGGGGTCCCCCCCCTGCCTGAGCAGGAAGAGGGTCGACCCCCTGCCGGAACAGGTAGGGAGTTAACCCCCTGCTGTTCCGGCAGTGGGTTAACCCCCTACCTGTTCCGGCAAGGGGTTAAGCCCCTGCCGGGGTTGACCCCTGTCGGAAAGGCAGAAGGTTAACCCCCTGCCTGTTCTGATAAGGGGTTAACCCCCTGCTGGGGTCGACCCCCTGCTAGGGTCGACCCCCTGCTAGGGTCGACCCCTTGTTGTTCCGGCAAGGGGTTAAGCCCCTGCCGGGGTCAACCCCCTACTGAAACAGACAAGGGGTTAACCTTGCCTGTTCCGGCAAGGGGTTAAGCCCCTGCCGGAATAGCATAGGGTTAACCCTTTGCGTTTTCGGCAGGGGGTAACCCCCTACGTTTCCGGCAGGGGGTAACCCCCTACGTTTCCGGCAGGGGGTAACCCCCTACGTTTCTGGCAGGGGGTCGACTTAATCCCTTGCCGGAAAGTCAGGGGGTCAACCCTCTGTTGGAAAAAGAAGGGTGTCGACCCCCTGCCGGAAAACGCGCGCGGAGGGGGAGGGGGGCTCGTTTACCTGTCTCCGGGCGGCGGTGAACGGCGGGGACTACCGACGGTGGGACCAGCGAATGGCAGGAGTGGGACCGACGAACGACGAACGGCGGAAGCGGGCGAACGACCGAAATTGGCGAACGAAAAATCTCGGGAGCGGGAGCAGCGAAAGAAGAAAAGGAAAAGTTGTCTGGGATTAGGGTTATTCAAAAATTAGCGACGGCGTAGCGATGAATTAATTCCATTGCTAGGCCGATGTAAATGAAATTTACAAAACTAGCGACGAAAAATATTTTGTCGCCCTGTCCGTCGCTACGTAGCGATGGAAAATCTTCCGTCGCAAAGGCCGTCGCCAAATGTTGTGTCCATCACGACGAAACACTATGTCGCAAAATCCGTCGCTACGTAGCGACGGATTTTACGACGGGAGTTATTCTGTCGCTATTTTCGTAAACTTCATTCATTATAGCGATGAATTTTTTTGTTGGTTAATCCGTCGCTAACTAGCGACGGAATACTTCTGGCGCTAAAGTTCGTCGCTAACAACGTATTTTCTTGTAGTGGGACTTACAGATAGACATTTGATGAAAAGGAGAGGATAGACATAAATCATGGAAATTTGTAAAAGATCAAGGGAATTTAGAAAAGGGGTTTCTAGGGTTTTTAAAGAAAAGTTTGACACAAAAGAGAAAAAGAATGTAGGAAAAGGAAAAATATACAGTTGGGATTTTTTGAAAATAAAGGGAAATTTTGAATAATATACCCAGGGTTTTGAAAAGGTTTGATATATATAGGAGAATACAAGGAAACATCACATAATCCAAGCCGCACAAACAAGGATGCACACACAACACTCCTTAAAAGGCTGACTCTAAATGCAATATTTGAAATGACTTGTAGGACCTTAATCCTAACTCTAGGGTTTAGATCATCTGATTCCAATCAAGGTATGCCGATATACTCAAGCCGAAGCTCGAAGTATGTGGCATAGAAATAATTCTCTGGTTCTAAGGTAATGGCTTCCCAACATCCTTGAGCACCTACCGATATACCTTGAACTATGGCCCTTAGGTACGTAGTAGGGGGGCGTGAACCCAAATAAGTGGTCCAGTTGTGAGGCTCTCTCCCGAACTATGGTTTAATGAGACAGCCCAACAACGTAAAGACCAGAACAATATAGGTAGGGATGTTTTTGAAAACATGCTCAACATGCAAATAAAACCAGAAAGCTCTAATGCAAGTCCTAAAGAGATAGAATTTAAATGAAGAGAAGCATACATTGTTTGCATTCAATCCCTAGAATTGAGGAGAGTTATATTTCAGACCTAAGTCTAATGTGAGCATGGAATAATCTCCTCAATATGGTCCTACCAAACCATACTTAGATCCTATATGCAATGATGTCAGCTTAGGATAGAGTCTAGGCTCCTAAGGTTTGCATGGAAATAAAGTTGACATTTGAAGAATAAAGACTTAGATAATATTAAAGCAAAGCAATAGGAAAAAATTTGACCGGACGGAGACGTGTCCCATCACGGTCGCCAACTTCTGTGATCATGCAAAATTTTCTCTCTCGTTCCTTTTCTCATTCTTCTTTTTTTGCCTTTCTAACCTCTATTCCCTTTTTAAAGGGGAATAAAAAGCTAGAAAAGAAGAGAGAAATGGCAAAAGGAGAGAAGAGAGAAGAACTCTTTTGCAAGGTCACATCTGACCAAAATTTTGAAAATTGTTTTAAAATCACTCACCTCCGTTTTGAAAATTTGCAGGAAAATGGAGAGATAGGATTCGCTCGTCGGTACGAGGTTCGACCGTTCCTGGCGCCTTTACCAGGGGTAATCAAACCAAGGATCGAATTTATGCCTCTTTGTTTTGCCAAAAGATTATCTAAGAATTTATCATAAGTCTAAATGTATAAAGAATCATGCTTGTGCAATGCAAGGATGTATGCTCTTTTTGAAAAATAATTTTTTGAAATATCCAAGTGTTTCTGAGATGAATTTGATAATAGAGTGAAGAAATGGTTGAATCTAACCTAGAACTTGAGATAGATCAAGGAAGATATTTTGAAGTTCTAAGTCTTTGAAGATAATCAAAGTTTTTGGGAGAATAAATCTAGACTTTGAAAAGAATGATTTTGAAGCTGAGATACTAAGGAAAAGAAGGGAGGTTTTCAAAGTTAGAAATTGGACTTTGAATATGGATTTAGGAGAAGAGATTAAGTTTTGAAAGTGGAATTGAATTTCAGATTTGAAGTCTGGAATCAGGATGGAATTTGGATTTGAGAAATCCAAATGAAATTTAAAAATAGAAATAGATTTAAGAAGTTCAGCTGGGAAAAAATGGAGTTGGACTTGAAATCTGGAAACCAAGATAGATTTGGATTTGAAATCTAGAATTGGGAATGAAATTGGATTTGAAATCTGAAATCCAAAATGGAATTTTGAATCCAAAGTCTGAATCCTAAATGGAATTTGGATCTGAAGTCTGAGATCCAAGATGGGGTTGAATTCTAGAATCCTAAGTGGAATTGGATCCGAAGTCTGGGATCCAGAATGTAATTTGGATTTGGAAATTAGGATCCAAAGTGGAATTGGGTTTTAAATCTAGAATTGGATTTTGAAAAGTCCAAATGGGATTTTTGAAGATAGATCTGGGTTTTTGAAAAACCCGAATTGAATTTAGGACTTAGGAAAAATCGAATTTTCAGAATCATTCTCAAAACTTTGATCTTTTGAATTTGAGATATTGAATAGAATTTGATTTTGAATTTGAATCTTGAAAATGAACTTGGAATTGAAATTTGATTAGAATTTGAACTTTGAACATACAAATGAATTTCAAAGTCAAATTGGACTTTGAATTTTGAAGCTTGAATTTGGAATCAGAAGATGAATCAAGAATTTTCAAAGTTAAATTGAACTTTGAATTTGATTGGAGTTTTGAATATAAAATGAATTTTGAAATTTCTAAGTCAAATTGGACTTTGAAATCGGATTTCGAAATTGAGATAGAATTGATGAATTGAAATAGAAATTGAAGAAAGATATTCAAGATCACTTGGATTTTGAAAAAGAATTTTTGAAAAATATGATGCAGTTCTATCCTAAATGATGAATGAAAAGACTTTTGAAATTGGATTTGAAAAATCTTATTTCATTCTTTAAGTGAATTAAAATAAGATTGAGGATATAATATACTCCTGACTATGGTCATTGAATGTATTATATAATAATCATATTTAAATTCAGATGAAGAATAAGATATATTTTGGTGCTTTTATAGAGTTTAAAATGAAATTAACTCTCAATATATCCTGACTATGGTCATTGATATATATGTTGAATTAATTTTAAACTAAATTCTGATAAAAGAAGAAAATATTTAAAGACATGATGATTTTTGAAAAGGAACCCAATGTAGATCCAGTGTTATTCCATAAAAGATGAAAATCCTAAGTTTTGTTCACATCCTGACTATGGCCATTGATGCAAATCATCAACTTAGGATTTAATCACCTTTTATAAAATGATGCACGTGCCATTCGTGTTCCCATTTGTGAATTTTAGAAAACAAAGGAAAATAATGGAACAAATGTTATTTATATGCTCATCCACTCTAATCTAAGACTTGTAATGTAGAATTTTCATTAGATATTTTATTACAACACTTAGAATTGAAAACATCGAAAATTTATAATTCAAGCTTTTCTCATGTTCCTGCAAGAAAGAATTAGCACAAAAGGGGAATTAAAAAAATACGGGTGTAAATGACTATTCTAAATCTCACACAAGATGCTTTATCCATTGTGGATGTGAAAGGCATATGGCACACTTGCATTTGTTAGAAAACGTGCATATATATATATATATTGGTGTATACATGTGTATATGTATATATATATATATGTGTGTGTGTGTGTGTGTGTGTGTGTGTATAGGCAATGCCATAGTTAAGCGAAAGTCTACATGTAATGAATGAAGGCAAGGACCAGTATAATCCGAAATGAAGCATCATATAATAACATGGCCATAGCAGCCCGTGACGAACTATAGTGGATTCTTGTGATTCACAGTAAAAGAATGACAAAGAATGGTAGCTATGATAGCTCTTAAAAAGGGACTATCATAACAAAGAGAAAGTTACAGTGGTTCCTGTGAACTACTGCAAAAGAATGGTAAAAATGATAGTTCAAGAATGAACTATCATGGCAAAGAGAAAAGTTACAGAGGTTCCCTGTGGACCACTGTAAAAGGATGATAAAAAGATGAAGGTTATGATAGTTCAAGGATGAACCATTATAACAAAAAGGTTACAATGGTTCCCTGTGAACCACTGTAAAAGAATGATAACAATAAAAATGATAGTAATGATAATTCAAGGATGAACTATCATAAAGAAAAGAGAAGAAGTCACAGTGGTTCCCTGTGAACCACTATGAAAGAATGAAAGAAAAAAAAAAGAGGTGATGGCTATGATGAACCATCATAACAAAAAAGTTACAGTAGTGGTTCCTATGAACCACTGTAAAAGAATGGTAAAAAGATGAAGGCAGGGCTGTGCTGTATTGTGCACAAGGTGTGGTTATGAGGTGAAGAGCAGCATTGTAGGCTGCTGTGCAAGTGGGTGTGCTGAACCGCAGGGGCAGTTGTGAAAGGAGGCTGGAATGTTTAAGATAAAACATGGTTGAGTACAATAAAATCCATTTTCTTTCAGTTCTTTGTCTGTTAGAGTGTAATATGAAGCTAAAAATGGAGGTCCTTTTGGATTTTCTAAGGTAGGCACATCATCTGAACATGAAATACAAATAGGTGGACCTGAAATTTCTTATACAGTGGCCTCAGCGATGTGATTGGGTCAGAACAATTCACTTTCAAAAATTACATAAGGGTATAAAAGCATTACTTTTTATAGCATAGGACTTCTCATAAGCTTAAATAAGCTAATTAGATGTCATAAAATGCATAAACATGGGTTTCCTCTCACAAACAAGATAATTCAAAACACAGGGGTACACTTCGACACTCCATCTCTCCCCAAACCTGTATACACACGTGCCAGCACACATGCATGAACATGTGTTCAAGCATATACAAGAGAGAGAGAGTTTTGCACATGTGCAGGCATAAGCATGTTAGTGGATCATCAATAATCATGAGATGAATAATCACAGCATTTGAAACTAAGGTAAAAGCATATGCACGATACATATTCAAAAAAAAAGAAAGATCATATGCATATTAATAAAAGAACCAACAAATATAGATATCTAAGTAACTATGGGATAAAGTAGCAAAACCTAGTTTTGTTGTCTCTTCAGGTGTCCAAATAGCTGAAGGTATCTCCTGGTATTTTCCTTTTTTGTTTGCACATCAAAAGTTCATCGACGGACTGGGGCGAATCAGCATGATCGAAGGGCTGGTGATGGGGCAAGCCTGCAAGGCCGTTGGGGAAGATCTTTCGGGAAGAAGAGAGTGCGGCTGATGGAGAGGAGGTTAGCGAGAGAGAGGGTTTCTGAAAAACCCTAAAAAAAAATCGTTAAAAGGGGTATCAAAGGCGATTCCCTGTTTTAGAGAATTTTCAAAATGGCGGCTCTTTTCAATTTTTTTTTTGTCAAAAACTGTTTTTAGTTAAAAGACTTTTTTTTTAAAAAGAGGTCTTTAAAACTATACTTTTCTTTTCTATATTTTTTGTTCTTTTCTTCATTTCTATATTTTTTTTATATTTTTAGAATAAAACCCTAAAATTTATGAGAAAACAAAGATTTAAAACTGATTTTTTGTACTTTTTTGAGAAGTATTGACAAAAGAGTGTTTTTTTGAGAATTCAAGGCCATTTCGGGAAATTTCTTCAGAAAATGGGTTTGGACCCAAGTTTTGAGAAAATATTCGAGTTTTAAACCTTGAATTGAGGAATATAACACGATGGATCCAAACGAATACCGGACAAAGTGTTTGAGCCTTTCAAAAGGTTATTTTGGTAATTTTGAGAATTTGATTTAAAAAAAAATGGACAACGAAGCTCAGATTTGGATTTTAACACTGGATCCGGATGCGAAATCAAGTCAGATATATAAAATGAATTTAGTTTCAGTAAAACCTGAGAAATAAAGTGGTATTTAGATTTAAAAACTGACTCAATTACCCAAAAAATATAATCAGGGGCAAAAAGGGAATATTTACAATATTTTGAAAATTTTGGGGTGTTCACAATTACCCCTGGTAAAGGCGTCAGGAATGATCGAACCTCATACCGACGAGCGAATCCCGTCTCTCTATTTTTTCGTAAATTTTCAAAACGGAGGAGAGTAATTTCAAAACATTTTTAAAATTTAGGTCAAGTGAGACCTTTGCAAAATAATTTCTCTCTCTTCTTTATTTTCTTTTCTCTCTTCTTTTCTATCTTTTATTTCTCCTTCAAAAAAGGAATATATTCTAGAAAGAAAAAGAGGAAACAAGATTTTTTTTTTCAATGATCACAGATTTGGCGACCGTGATGGGACTCGTCTTCGACCGGTCGAATTTGTGCCTTTGCTTTGTTTTGATATTATCTAAGTCTTTATTCTATAAATGTCAGCTTCATTTCCATGCAAACCTTAGGTGCCTAGACTCTGTCCTAGCTGACATAATGCATATAGGATTTAGGTATGGTTTGGTAGGACCATATTTAGGAGTTTATTCTATGATCACTTAGACTTAGGTTTGAAATACAACTCTCCTCAATTCTAGGGATTGAATGCAAACAATGTATGCAACTATATGCTTCTCTTCATTTAAATTCTATCTCTTTAGGACTTGCATTAGAGCCATCTGGTTTATTGCATGTTGAACATGTTTTCAAAAACATCTCTACATATACTGTCCTGGTCTTCACGTTGTTGGGATGTCGCACTGAACCATAGTTCAGAAGAGAGCCTCACAACTAGACCACTTATTTGGGTTAATGCCCTCTACCATGTACTTAAGGGCCATAGTCTGAAGTATATCGGTAGGTGCTCAAGGATGTTGGGGAGCCATTACCTTAGAACCGAAGAAATATTTTATATGCCACGTACTTCGAGCTTTGGCTTGAGTATATCAGCATACCTTGATTGGAATCAGATGATCTAAACCCTAGAGTTAGGATTAAGGTCCTACAAGTCATTTCAAATATTGCATTTAGAGTCAGTTTTAGAGAGTGTTGTTTGTGCATCCTTGTTTGTACAGTCGTGATTCTATGATATTTATTATATTTTCTTATATTTTCCAAAGACTCTAGGTATATTATTCAAAATTTCCTATTTATGTTCAAAACCCAAGTGTATTTTTTTCTTTCTTTTCTTTTCTTTTCTTCTTCTAACTTCTTCAATTCTTTTTTATCCTGCCTGCAATTTTTTTTCAAAATTTCAAAATTTACCATCTATTTTTCAAAATTTTCTCCTATGTATCTTCTAAATTATATTCCTTGCCTTTTTGCAATAAAAATCTCTTTCGTCAAGAGATGTCCTTTTTGAAAATAGCAGTTGGTCATATTTTAAATTGTTTATTCCTTCTCACGAAAAAATAATATGATTGTCGTACCTTCCGTGCAGACTCAATCCCTAGAATGAGATAACTTTTTGTCAACTTGATTTTTTCTTTTATCAAAATTTCCTCCAAAATCTTTCTAAAAGGTCTCATTCTGTCCTACAGAGAGCATTTTGGCATTGTCGAGTGGTTCAAACAAAATCAAAGACTGCACCACTCTAACACTCAATTACAAGCAGAAAGTGAGAAATGGATTCTCAAAAGTTTGTCAGAGAGGGAGTTCAGGACAACAAGAATGAGATTGATCCTGCTATATATCCGTTGTTAAAAAAGATGATGGTTGAGATATTATCTGAGCAGGCTGAAGCGAGTTTTGGAAAAGCTTCCATCGAAGAAGAGGCACCTGTCGCCTTCCCAATAAACAAAAACTGCAATAGCAGTGCAAGAAGTTCTAAGGCCAGCAGAGGCAGCAACAAAGGCAACCAGGGCAATCAAGAAAGCAACCTAGATGAGCCTAGAGGCCAGGAGAGAAAGTTTTGCAAAAGCCATGATAGACCGCTTCAATCCAGTCCTCAACAAAAGGGCAAGAATCAAAAGAAGTTGAAGCGCAAAGACTGAAGCAGGGATTGAGACTTCACTCCTTTAGATAAGCCGCTCAACAAAGTTCTGGAGTACATGCTGACCAAGGGATTAGTCAGGCTCCCAAAAGCCACGAGTCCTCCCATGATCATTGGAAGATTCAGAGACCAGTTCTGCAAATTCCATCAGGCAGTGGGGCATGATACTGATCATTGTTTCATCCTCAAAAATATTGTTCAAGATTGCATTGATAAAAATCTCTTTGTTGAAGACGAAGAAGAAGAGCATCCGACAGTTTTAACTGAGCAGGGTCAGTCTAGTTCTCAGAAAGGGGTCAGCACCCAACAGAAGTCAAGCAAGCCAAAGAAAATAAAGCTTGATGGTTGGGGTTATGATCACAAGTTTACCCCTTTAGGTCAGCCAATTGAGGAAGTTCTCGGATACCTGCTTGAGAAGGATATGATTGAACTCACAAGGATTGTTGATCCTTTTGTCACCATGGGAAAATGGTAAGAGTGTTTAAGCAAATTCCATCAAGCAAGGGGGCACAATACGGAGCGTTGCTTCATCCTCAAAAACATTGTACAGGATTGCATCAACAAAGAAATTTTGGCACCAGAGGAAGGAGAGGAGCAGCCCACAATTCTGACTAAGCCTTTCCCGGACCACTCGAAGAATAGATGATGCCAAAAGTTTTCCCTGCTTTTCTCCTTTTTCCAGTCACCTTATAGGGGCAAGTCAACCCCAGTCTTTTGTGACCTTTGGTCAAGTGCCTGTAAATATGCAGTCTTTTGTTATCAGCTTTGCTTATTAATGAAATGTCAATTTTCTTCATATCTTTGATATCAAATACTTCTTTCTTTTGCCACACTGGGGCAATTATTTTTAAAAAAATTATATTTTCATTTAAAAAAAAAAATCTTCTTTGCTATCGGCTTCCATTAGGCCACATTAAATTCCTATTCTTTTCAGGATGAGGGACAATCCCGACATCATTCATGAGAGAAATGAAATTACCTATGAGGGCTTTTCAAAATCGTGAAATTTTGAAAATTTCTGCAAAATCTTCATTATGATCACCAAGGGTTCAATATTTTGGTCCAATCCTTTTCAAAATCAACCATTGCGGTGACCTTCTTTCCCTAAATTGGTTTTGAACCATTGTTTTCAAAAAATCAACCCTTGTGTTGATCTTATTTTCTAAAATTGGTTTCGAACCATTGTCTTCAAACATCAACCCTTGTGTTGATCTTACCTTCAAAAATTGGTTTTGAACCATTGTCTTCAAAAATCAATCCTTGTGTTGATCTTTATGATCATTGCAAAATTTTTCCTCTGGTTTCCTCTTTTCCTTCTATTTGCCTTTCTAGCCTCTATTTCCCTTTTTAAAGGAGAAATAAAAGATAGAAAAGAAGAGAAGAGAGAAAAGAAAGAAGAGAGAGAGGAACTCTTTTGCAAAGGTCTCACTTGACCTTAATTTTGAAAAGATTTTGAAAATTTACTCGCCTCCATTTTTGAAAATTTGCGAGAAAAAATGGGAGACGGGATTCGCTTGTCGGTACGTTCCTTGCGCCTTTACTAGGGGTAATTGAACCAAGGATCGAATTTATGCCTTTTTGCTTTGTCTTAATATTGTCTAAGAAATTATTCTAAGTCTAGAATGCATAAAGAATCATGCTTGTATAAATGTAAAAGATGTATGCTTTTTAAGAAGAATCATTTTAGAAATTTTGGATTTATCCAAGTGGTTTTAAAATAGATTTGAAGATACTTGGAGAAATGATTCAAAGGGTCGAAATTGATTTAGAAAAGTTGGATATAAACTCAAAGTTTAGAATAAACTTGAGTTTTGAGAAAGGTAACTCGAAATCCTGAAGTTGGAATCATATCTGAGATCAAAAGACTTGAAAATGGCTTTAAGCTTGTTTTTGAAGAGGGAAGATTCAAGATTGAAGATAAGAATTTAAATAGGACTTGAAAATAAGAATGAGACTTGAAATTGAGATTGAATATGAATTTTGAAATTGGATTTAAACTTTGAAAAATAGAATTTAAGAAGTGAATTTGGAAATGGAATTTGAAATTGGAAATGAATCTTGAAATTGAGATTTAAATTTGAAATCTGAGATTGAATTTAAATTTCAAAGGAGTTTGAGATCTCTGAAGAAAGTAGGGTTGGAATTTAAATCTAGAATTGAAAATCAAGATGAAAATTTGAAAATAGGGATTGAATTCCGGATTTAAAGTTTAAAATCAGAATGAAATTTGGAAACAGAATGGATTCAAGAAATTCAAGCGGGATTTGGAAATAGAATTTGGATTTAAGAATGGAGATGGGTTGAGAAATGGAATTCAAGATAAGATTTGGATTGGAAAGCTGGATTTGGGAATGGATTTTTAAAAATGGAATTTGATTTGAGGAATTCAAATGGATTTTAAAAAATAGGATTGGTTTTTTGAAATCCAGATGAAACTTGGAATTGGATTTGAGAAATTCAAATGAAATTTGAAGATAGAATTGGATTTTGGAAATCCAGATGAAACCTGAAATTGGATCTGAGAGAACCTAGATCGATTTTTTTGAAATTAGAAAAGAAGGATAGAGAATGAAACTTAATTTTCAAACTTAAATTTTGAAATCAAGAGTTGAATCTAGAAATTTCAAAGTTGAATTGAACTATAAAATTTGATTTGAATTGGAAATTGAATTTTTAGAGATGAATTCGGAATTTCAAAGTCAAATCGGACTTTGAAATCAGAGTCTGAATTTTAAAATGAGATGAAATTCAGAATAAAAATATGAATTTGAATTTATAAATAAGAATTGATTTGAGAAATAAAGAAGGTGTTTGAAGAATTATCTTAAAATCACTTGGATCTAAAAAAAAAAATTGAGAATATGATGTAATTCTATCCTAAATGATGAATGAATTAAAAGAATTTGAATTTGGATTTTGAAAAGCATATTTCATTCTTTAAATGAATTGAAATAAGATTAAAGATATAATACATTTCTGACTATGGTCATAAAATGTATTATATAATAATCATATCTAAATTCAGATGAAGAATAAAACATATTTTAGTGCCTTTTTAGAGTTTAAAATGAAACTAACTCTCAATATATCCTGACTATGGTCATTGATATATATTTTGAGTTATTTTTAAGTTAAATTCTGATAAATGAAGAAAATATTTTAAAAATATGATGATGTTTTGAAAAGAGATCTAGTGTGGATCCAATGTTATCCCATAAAAGATGAAAATCTTAAGTTTTGTTCACACCTTGACTATGGCCATTGATGCAAATCGTCAACTTAGGATTTAATCACCTTTTATTAGAATGGTGCATGTGCCATTCGTGTTTCCATTCGTGAAATTTTGAAATAAAGGAGAAAAATATCATGAAACAAGCAATCCATGATGTTTACAATGCTCATTCATTCTATCTAGTACAGGAAATATAAAATTCTCATTATAATCTAGCTATTATAATTTAAGAATTGAAATTAAAAATAATCAAATCCTAATCTAAAAGAGAGAACCAACATCTCATGTATCCCTGTAAAAACAAGGTTAGCATAGAAATATAAAATATAAAAGGATATGAAAATGCCATGTTTAAAGACCCCATATACCTAAAATCATGCTTAGACTAATGAGAAATCTCTACATGAAAATATCTATATAACACATCATATTGCTAAGACAATGGATGTAGAGATATACATATGATACATCATGCCTACATGAGAAAAATATGAGATGTCACAATGCACATGAACCAGCCATTTACAAAATTCAGAAGGAGTACAAGGTTACACTGCAATCCAGGTTCCAAAACAGGTGATGAGGCTTAAGACATGATATCTATAGATATGCTATGTTATGACATATCAAAACTTGAAAGAATGAAGCAAAAGGGAGTGAAGTTACTGGAGCTGGAAGTGTGTGACAAGTAGAATGGGTGTGGCAACTAGGGTGTTTACAGCACCAAATGTTGGAGTGTTAGCAGGGTAGTGAAGAGGTGATGTGTAACAGGTGGCTGGTGGCAAGTGGTGAACAACAAGTGCAGTGGTGAGGTGTTGTGAGTTGTAGCATAGTGTTGTGCCCAGGGTATGTGTAATGTGGAAGTGAAGGAGACATGGGTAATGGGGTTTAGTGCACAATAGGTGTAAAAGGGGACAGGTGAGGCTATAGTGAGGTTGTGGCATTGGTAGCAATGCCCATGTTCATAGCTATGCTGAAGTAGTTCACAAAGGAGTCGTCTGGCATATCTGTAATGGTTGAGGCAGATGATGACATTGGCTCCCAAATTAGAACTATTTCAAGTTCCTCAAACTCACCTTTTAAATGGTGAAACCTTGGGTTTGGAGTAATTTTTTTTAATAAGCATTCAACATCAAAAGAAAGCAGAAATCTTGTAGTGGCCATTTCCAGCCATCCCAAGTAATATGGGTTCAACAGCTCTCGGTACGGATAATGAATTATTGGTAGGCATCGTGAAGTTGGACCCAGTAGGTAGCTGGGAGGAGAGGAGGTTGGAGATGCAGTAAAGTGTAGTGAAGGGTGTTGTGCAGTGGTGAACATGGATGGAATAGGGTGCATTCCTGTGCAGCAAGGGGCTACAGGGGGTGGACATGGTGGGATGCATACAAGTAGTTGCAGGAGATTGCCCATGTGCAGATGTTTGAGCTTGAGCATTTGGTTGCTACTGATCTGTAATGCACAACCAGCAAATGAATATTGCTCTACTACAGTGGGTGCCACATTGCTGTAAATGGACCATAACATAGGTGAGGTTGTAGCTGGTGGTGCTATAGTGGCATTTGCAGGAAGAATATGTGGTGACACTGTAGGTTGTAAAGAGGGCTGGAAATTATAAACACCCCAAATTTTCCACATCCATTCTCAAACCACCCTCCTCAGGCAGTGCCAACCCTGTTAGGTCAGTGTAGGAGTCAAACCCCGAGACAGTTTTAGAAAATCACCATTTTACCAACTTTTATTAGGAAATTACCATTTTACCCCTAGGTCATCCCGGACCTCAGTCAGACGGAGTCAACAAAGCTCACTGGTCAATTCAGAACATTTAAAATATCAATCATTTTAAGCTCATCTGAGCTCACAATGAACAAACCATTTTCATTTCTGACCATTCCTGCCAAAATGAGATCATTTCTTCAGAAATGAGCTCATTTCTCACTCAAATTCAAGCCAATTGTCTCCAAGTCAGTCATTCTCAGTCAGTCATGTTCCCTAGAGTCTAACTCGATCTCACCAGGAGTTCAAGTGCTTCAGTTTTAGTTCAAAATCATTTTTAAATGTCCAGGAGCCCATTTTAGTCCATTTCAGCTCTTTCAGCTGAAATTGAGTTGAGTTCAGTCAATTGAGCTAGTGTTTGAGCTTTGATTTTAGTTCATGTCAGTATTACTGACTTTTGTTCTAGCTCAAACCCAGCTCAGGTTCATAATTCACTTCTTTTCAATGATCATTCCGTACCATTTCTCTAAAAATGACAGCTTTTCTTGAAAATTTAGTCGGAAATGTCAGTTGTGTCAGTGTCTGGTCAGTTCATTTGAGTTCTGAAACTCTAGAATCCAGCTCAATCTAGCTCATCTGAGTTTAATCCAGCTCGAAACCCAATTTTTAGTGTCACTCTAACCCAGTAGAGTCCCGAAAACCATTTCTTGAGCTATTTTGCAAATTTAATCAATTTTAATGCTTTTTAAACTGGTACAGCTGCCAATCAGGGTTTAAAATCCAAAATTCTTCATTCAGGGTTTGTATTTCACAAGTCATTCCTCATCATTTCATATCATTTCTCAGCATTTCATAACATTTCATCACATTTCATTTCATTTTCGAAGTCCAGAACTCCAGTTTTATAAATTTCAATCCAGATCAAGTTTCAAAAGCTTTCAGAAATCAATTTCAAACCTCGGTTTTTTCAAAATTGACATTTTTACCCCTAGGATTCTAAATTTGGAAATATTTTCTTGAGAAAAACAATCTGGATTTCTTTCAAAATTAAATTTTTAAATTCTACACTGGATTTGCTTCGCAACGAGGTATTGAACTTCAAAATCCGAGCTCGTTTCAAAAACTACCAAAAATAGCTCGTTTCGTTTGGAAATTTTCTAAAAAGACTATTTTACCCCTTTAATCGTCAAAATGAATTTCAAAAGTAGAATTTGGACCCTCTCTGAGATGGCCCATCTATTTGCATTTTCTTGTTTTAATTTATAAGAAAAGAATTTTGTTTTATCTTTTTCTTTATTTTTTGTTTGTTTTATTTAAATTTTTTTATTATTTTATTCTTCCTAAGGTGGGACCCACAAGGGGGTCGACCACCCTAGCCCACCTTCCAGCCCACTTCCTTTCTTCTTTTTCCTCCATTTTATTTTTAATTTTATTTTTTTTCTTTCCTTCTTTCCTTCTTTCTTTCTTTTCTTTCTTTCTTCTTCCTTTTTCTTTCTTTCTTTCTTTCTTTCCTCTCCCTCCACTCACGTATGGCAGTCCAGCCCCCCTTCTCTTTCCTCTTTCCCTCTCCTTTCTTCCCCTTTCTTTCCTTTTCTTTCTCCCTTCTCTCTTTCCTTCCTTTCTTCCCTTCTTTCTTTCCTTCTTCCCTTCCTTCCTTCCTTCTTTTTCCCTAGCCTCCAGCCCATTCATGTAAACTGTGGGATTCCTTTTTCATTAGGTTATCAAGACCTAGGTTAAAGAGGATATTAAAGCCTAAGTTGAAAAAAAAGGCTAGAAGAAAAAAGACCACGACTGAACACATCTCACGCCTCTCTCTCTCTCTCTCTCTCTCTCTCTCTCTCTCTCTCTCTCTCTCTCTCCTTGAACTCTCTCTTTCTCACCCCTTGGCTGCAACTTCTAGCCATTGAAACCTCATCCTTGCAGCCTCCATCACAACCACCAGTTGGGCCTCCATCACAGCCACCTTCCTCAGGCCATACCTCCAGCCGACGGCCACCACAAGCTCCTTCCTTCAGTCGGTGCATCACCATCTGGTTGCAGCCACCTGCTACATCCCATCAACCAGTGCCACAACAACCAAGCTTCCTCCTTCACCCTCATCTCTTCCAGCCAGTGCTTCCTTGGCAGCAGCTCCTCTGGATTCAAGCCATCAGCAGCCACCTCCACCTTGCTTCAGCTTCAACCTCCTATAGCCTACAGCACACACTTCCAGTTCCTTCCCAACTGCAGCATATCCATCTCATGCTAGGCCCATCTCTCACATCCCTTCACGCCTCTCCCTCTCTCTCTCTCTCTCTCTCTCTCTCTCTCTCTCTCTCTCTCTCTCTCTCTTATTCCCCATTAACCCTTTTGATTAAAAACTTAGGTTTTTGGTTCTATTTTTCCCTAAGTAATGACGAGAGAAGATCAGACGTGAGCTGCCTCCCCATCTCATCTCACGCCTCTTCTCTCTAACTGTCTCCCATTCAGCCCCTTGCTTCCTCTCCCTTCTCTTTGGATTCCCCCTTTGCAGCACCCCATGTACCTTCAGCCCACAACAACAACTCCAGCCAACCTTCATTGCTCCACCTTCAACAAACTCCAGTTGTAGCCTTCACCACCTCATCCTGCAGCAGCACACAACATCTTCACCTTGGCTTCAGCCATCACATAATCATCCTTCATTTTGGAGATGTCTTAGCTTTTTCTCTCTTTTTAGAAGGGTACGTCACAAACTCCTTCATCTTGGAGATGTCTTAGCTTTTTAGAAGGGTACGTCACAAACTTCTTCATCTTGGAGATGTTTAGATCCTCTTTTGCCTCAGGGATTATATTGACGATATTGGCTCATTGGCTGATGGTCTCTTGATGATAGCTGAAATTAAATATCGTTTAGGGTTTGTCGGGAGACTCATCGCAGTCGTCTTCATCTTGATGGTGCTCTGAACTTTCTCTAGAAGGATCCGTCACAAACTCCTTCATCTTGGAGATGATTCAAATCTTCTTTGGCCCCGGGGCTCTAACTCGCATAATTCGTCTTCATCTTGACGACAATTGAGAGATCCCTTTCGTAGATATTTAATTGCAGCTTAAATGAAGGAGGAGATATGGATTGAGTGGTTTTTCTTTCCTATCCAGGATATTTTGATTGCCTTGTCATTACAAGAATGATATTTTAAAAATGTGCCATTGACTGCGATTAATATCGATCACTTATGGCTTTGCAACAACATTGAATTTTCTTTGCTGGCCATATCGAGGATCTATTCTTCATCCCTTTGGTTGGTCAATAGAAAGAATTTAGATTTTGAATCCTTCTTCGCAAAAGCTTTACTCTTTTTGGAAATAATACTGAAGGTAATTCTTTTTGTGCAATAAAAGATTTTTGAGATCAACAACTATTTTTCATGACAAATTGGCAAAATATTCTTGGATTCCTTGGTGAAAGAAATCACTTGAGGTCTTAATGACACATCCGTGGCTAGATTAAGTCCTGAAAAGACTCAGTAAAAGATCAACTCGAAAGTTGGGTTTTGTTTTGACTTACCAGCTCGAAAGCAGGATTTGTTGATCGACCAACTTGAAAGCAGGATTTGTTGACCGATCGACTTGAAAGCAGGATTTTGGTTGACCGACCAGCTCAAAAGCAGGATTTGTTGATCAACCAGCTCGAAAGTAGGATTTAGGTTGACCGACCAGCTAGAAAGCAGGATTTATTGACCGATCGGCTTGAAAGCAAGTTTTGTTGACCGATCAGCTTGAAAGTAGGATTTAGGTTGACCAACCAGCTCGAAAGCAGGATTTTGAGTTTGACCAACCAGCTTGAAAGCAGGATTTAGGTTGACCGACCAGCTCGAAAGCAGAATTTTGAGTTGAGCGACCAGCTCGAAAGCAGGATTTGGGTTGACCGACCAGCTCGAAAGCAGGATTTTGAGTTTGACCGACCAGCTCGAAAGCAGGATTTGTTGACCGACCAACTTGAAAGCAAAATTTTGATTGAAAGATTGAATTTGATGATTTGAAAATGATTGACATTAATGAAGTTATAACCCGAAGGCTTGGAAAGTGATAGATATTGATAAAGTTGTAACCCGAAGGCAGGAAAATAACTGATGATTGTAACCCGAAGGCTTGAATTTGAGAATCTGGTAAAGTGGGCAGCCTAGAGGTCTGATTGACAAAATTAGATGACCTGAAGGTCGACATTGAGAATTAAATGACCTGAAGGTCAAAATTAGGCATTGAATGACACAAAGGGTCAAAATGGGAAATCCAAGATCGAAATTTGAGGAATTGAATGACCTGAAGGTCGAAGTTGAGAATTTGAATGACCCGAAGGTCGGAATTGGGAAATTGAGTGACCCGAAGGTCGAAATAGAGGATTGGGTGACCCGGAGGTCGAAATTGGAAATTGAAAATTGAAAATTGAAAATTGAAAATTGGAAATTGGAAATTGGAAATTGGAAATTGGAAATTGGAAATTGGAAATTGGAAATTGGAAATTGGAAATTGGAAATTGGAGGAATTGATATTGAACTTGAATTTTGATAGAAGGTCAACACGAAGACTACACCTAAAAGATCGACTAATGCGACCAATGGGCAAGACACTAACAGGAGTGCTAGATTTCGAAAGAGTACCAATACGAGCATCAAGTTTTTAAAAATATATCACTATAGACATTGGATTTTGAAAATATGCCAGCGCAAGCACTAGATTTTGGAAATATATTGGTGTAAAAATTGAATTGTGAAAATGAACCAATATAAGCACTGGATTTCGAAAATCACCTAGTATTTCAAATTTGATCTTTTTTCTTGAAAAGAGACCGACACACCTGAGATATTTGGGAATGGTGATGGGAATGATTGTCGGGGTCTCAGGATTATCCCTTATCCTGAATGGGTAGCTCAGGTTTATCCCTTAACCTGAAGGGGAACATGAATTTGATGCAAATGAATGAAAAATGGGTGCACATGCGTGGCAAATGCGAGATTTTTTTCTATCCTGCCCGCATACAAAGTTTCTAAAAAGAATGAATTTTTATAATAAAAAATGCCCCAGTATAACTGAGAAGAAAGAATAATATTTGAAAAATGCTATTTTAGAAAATAGGAGAACTTAAAAATGAGATATTTAGAAAAAGAATTAAAAGAAATTTTGACAAAAGAAGGAATCAGGTCGACAAAAAATGATATCCCATTACCAGGGATTGGGTCATCACAAAATTTGCGACAATTATGTTGTTCCTCCATGGGGAAGAATAAATAATTAGAATATAAAAGAAAATGCTATTTTTTTTAAAGGATATCTTTTTGAAAAGAGATTTTATTGTGAAAAGGTAAACAAGAATTTTAGAAACAGAATCAGGATATACACTGGAAGATATAAAAAAGTTTGAAAATAGATGGTAAAGATTTAAAATTTGAAAAATAGCAGGCAGAATCAAAATAAGGTTGAAAATTTGAGATCCAGAGGAAAGGTAGGAAAGGGAAATCACCTGGACTTTTTTGAAGAAAAATATGAGGTTTTTGAAAATCATCCAGAGTTTTGATAAAACTATTGGAAAAATAGATGAAATTTGAAGAATGAAATAAAAGGGAAATAAAATAAGGCATTCCATCATATCCTGCACAAACAATTATGCACATACAACATTCCCTAAGAAGCTAACTCTAAATGCATCAATTTTGAAAGAGTTGTAGGACCTTAATCATGACTCTAGGCTTAGATCAGATGTGTCCAATCATGCTATGCCGATATACTTGAGCCAAAGCCCGATGTATGTGGCATAAAATTAATTTCTCCGATTCTAAGTTCATGTTTTCCAACATCCTTGAGCGCCTGCCGATATACGTTGGACTATGGCCCTTGGTATGTGGCTGGGGGGGGGGGGTTCACCCAAATAGGTGGCTCAGTTGTGAGGCTTTGTCCTGAACTATGGTTCTGGAAGAAAGCCCAGCAACGTGAAGACCGAGTAGAGATAGGTGGGGTGGTTTTTAAAAACATGATCACATGCAAGCAAACCAGAAGGCTCTAAAACCTAAATTGATCACACGAAGGATTTGAAATTTTTGAAGAAGCAAACATTGTTTTCATACAATTCCTAGATTGATGAGGGTTATATTAGACCTAAGTCTATGTGAGCATGAAATTTTCCTCCTCAATATGATCCTACCAAACCATGCCTAATCTATATGCAATCCATGTCAGCTGGGTTCAAGTCTAGGCTCCTAGGTTCACATGATAACAGAAAGTAAAAGCTGACATTCCAGAGAACACGATTTTGACAATTTGAACTAAGTCAAGTGCACAATTGATCACACGAAGACAGGTCCCATCACGATCGCCAAACCTTTGATCATCGCAAAATTTTACTTTTACAAGTCAAACTGGCCTTTAAAAAAGTTTTTGAAAATAACTTGCCTCCATTTTAAAATGCAGGATAATTCCGAAGAATGGGACTCGCCTGTTGGTACGAGGTTCAACCATCCTTGTGCCTTTACCAGGGGTAATCGAACCAAGGATCAAAAAGTGTGCTTAGTTTTGCTAAACTTGTCTAAATCATGTTCTATTTTCTAAATGCATAAAGAATCAGGCATTTGCTATGAATTTTCTGAAAATGCAGATTTGAAAACATGATGTTTGCTTTTGAGATTTGAAATACTTGGAAAATTCTTGGAAAAGATGTCACTTAGAAAAGCGTGAATCATGGTGAAAAAATGTTTCTGGGAAAAATGAAAATCGATTTCTGAAGAATCCAAGTATTTTGTAAAAATGATTTTTTGAGGAATTTCAAGTAACTTTGAAAAACTTGATTTTTCTAAACTTAAACTTTGAAATTGAATATATAACTTGTAAAATCAAATTTTGAACTTTGAAAAATACTTGAAATACCATTTGAAAGCTTAGAGTATTGAGAAAATCAATTTCTGAGTAAGACTTAGAAAATTTTGAGAAAATCGATAGCTCTGAATTAGAATTGGAGTTTGCAAATTGAATGAAATGAATGGATATGGATTTGAAAGATATTTCTTTGAGGAATTGAGAAAATCCTTTTGAGTTTTGAAAAATGCAGTGCATTTTGAAGTTAGCCTAAGAGTGTAGGCTGAATGTGGCTAATACGAAGATCACAAATCTGGGTCTCATTCGTATTCTGACTATGGCCATAAATACAAATTCAACCGAGTTTGTCAACTCTCTAAGAGCTTGTGCATGTGCCATTAGTATAGACCATGGGGATTTATAAAAATATTCACATGAATGACAAGCATAACAATTATATAACTAAGTTTAAACTATATGCAATGCAAATCCTAATCTAAGCAGGAATTGAAATTTTTATTGCAAATTTAATTACAATTTACATAACTAATTGAATTTAAATAACTGAAAATAAAGTCTTCAATATCCCTGCAAAACTAGAAAACTTGTTAGTGAAGATATGTCAGCTTTTCTAGATTTATCTAGTAATATCTGGAAATTACTAGATTTTGCTAGATATAAGCCTTTTTCCATGATTCCTTGAGATAAACATAATGAAATATGAAATAAAATTGAAGAAATATAAAAATGAGATTTGAAAATTCAAAATTATGGTCAAAATGACCAAAATAACCTTGATAGCAAGACTATGGCCTTGAAACTAGGGTTTTCAGAAAGATATTTTATAAAAAATGAGATTTTGGAATTCAAATGAAAATAAATCAAACAAAAAGTGATGTGATAAGATTAAAAATAAGAAAATACAAGTTAGAAATTTTCGAAAATGAGGTCAAATGACCAAAATGCCCTCGATAGCAAGACTATAGCCTTGAAATTAGGGTTTTTTGAAATAAATTTTGGTGAAAACTTGGGATTTAGGGTTTAAATGAAATCAAACAAACATAAAATCGGCCATGAAGCATCCTAACATGATTATAAACATGAAAAAATCCTAAAATTATGAATTTATGCATAAAAAACCAAAAATATCACACAAATCATGATTTTGGCAGTGTTTCAGGATCATGCGGGCACCCTATTTTGCAATTTGGTTCATCTAAGCATCAAATGGGTTCCAAAATTGATAAAAATTGGCACCTACACTTGTTATCACCCTAAAATTAGATTGGAATCATAAAAATATATTTTGACATTATTTCAATTCGAAAATTGCATTAAAACCCTAAAACATGCTATTTTTACCCATGGTCACATACCAGTTTCAGTGTCAGACCCTAATCAGGGGTCAATCCACCATGGAAATTCCTCAAATTTTACAGAGAAATAGTAGACATAAAAACAATAATCTCTCGTTTACAGATTGTAAAAATCATCTTTGGTTAGTAAAATATCATTCTGGCAATCTAAATTTAAATTTAATGAATATAAAATTGATTAAAATAGACACTTCCGGTTGCAAATACAGTGCAAAATAGCAGACTTAAATAAAAATTTATGAGATTTTATCAGTGAATAACAAACAGATAAATAATGAATTTTTTTTTTACAGATCATGAATCGGATCTACGGTTAAGGATCTATGACCAACACAAGTTGAATTAAGGTTTTTCTAAATCAGAACGAGTTTCAAAACATGGACCTTACTTTCTGACAGAGGAAAAATAGTAAATGGGGATATAAAAATAAAGGAAAATTACAGTAAATTTTAGGCATTAACATAAATCTACTGCACTTTACGGATCTAGAATTAAATATCGAATGAAAGCAATAACGCATCTGCAAATTATGCTTGAATTTGAACAATGATTTTTATCAATAGAAATCCCGATTTGACTTTATATTTTATTAACAGAGTTCCCGAATCCCAAAACATCTGATTTTTTTACAGAGACTCAATAACATATCCATGTATCACATATAAAAAAATCAGTAATTTCTAACAAAGATTTAAATGTGAAATAACATTCTTTTCACAGATCTAGTATCAAAACACATGAAAATCCAATAAAACTTAAAAAAAAAACATGATTTAACAATGAAAAACAATAAAAAACTATCTAAACAGCAAAATAAAATTAAATTTAATGTTGAAACACATGCAATGAACATTAATATGATAAATAAATAAATAAAACACTGGGAATCCATGGCTAAAATTATTTTCACCATTGAAATCATGGATTTAATCCATTTAACGGATAAATCTCATGTTTCTTTGGTTAAGAACATGAAAATGATAATGTAAATTATTCTAATGGATTAGAATCTCAAAATACAGCACTAAACAAGGTTAGATCATATTTGTGGACCAAACTTGAGGTTCTTGGATGGATTCCATGG
Source organism: Nuphar pumila (assembly GCF_984573655.1). Taxonomy (NCBI): domain Eukaryota; kingdom Viridiplantae; phylum Streptophyta; class Magnoliopsida; order Nymphaeales; family Nymphaeaceae; genus Nuphar; species Nuphar pumila. The sequence continues at coordinate 32,555,137 of NC_143256.1, read as the reverse complement.
TTAAATCCATGAAACAAAAGACTCCCATGGTGAAATCATGGTAAAATAAGGAAAAAAATTAATAAAAGCATAAAAAAATTTAAAAAACATACCTTGGATGGATGCAGCTGAAAGGAGGATGGAGAGGTCTGTAGAGAGGAGAGAAAGACCACGAAATTGGGAGAGAAAAAGAGTCTCCTTTAACTTCTTGAAGTCCCCCTTTTATAGGTTTTCAAAAAGTCACTTAATTAGGGTTAATTAAAAGGTTTTTCTTTTTTTCAGGACTCTTTCTAATAAATCTACTAAGGGAAACGATTTTCCTAGAGTATTCTAACCTAAATGAACTCTAACTAAACCCTAATTAACACCTAATTAAACCCTAGAAAGTCCAAATGTGGAACCACCTAGTATGGACCCATATTTGTTTTTTTAAAACTTGAATTTAAAACCTTTAAAAACCAATGGTTTAAAACTTAAATAAAATGGATTTTCAAAATTTCTTTTGACTCCTCTAAACCCCTAACCTAACTAGGACATTGACTAACCCTAGTCTAACCTTGACTTCTTCAAATGTGGCGCCACCCCAAGTGGGCCCCACTTGAATTTTCAAAAACAATTTTAAAACTTGAAAATGAGAGTTTTTTCAAAAGAGATTTAAAAGTAGACTTTGAGATTGAAAGTTTTGAAATGGTATAGAGTCTTGACTGAGTCAGAACTCTTCTGGATATGGCGCCAACTGAGGGTGCCCCCCATCAAAGTTTTAAAAAATTTGAAATAAATACTAAAAATGACTTTAAAAAAGGGTTAAAATCAACAGTTGAAATTCAAAGTTTTGAAAATAGTGTTCTATGCGAACTGGAACTCTGGGCTAGAGTGCTGAAATTTTAGGACTCTGAGATTTTAGATTTTAAAAGCCAATTGAAGGAGTTTTTGAAAGATTTTATAAAAAATGGTAAAATAAGGCAGAAAATGTAGTCAGGGTTAGAGTCCTAACTCAACTGAAACTCTGAAATAGAGTTCTGAATCAACTGGGACTCTACAAAATGACCTAATTTTAAAAGAAAAAATGGAAAAGTGTAAAAATAGAAGTAAAAACAGACTCGTGACTGGATTAGGACTCTGGGATGGAGTTCTGATCAGACTGAAACTCTAGATTTTTTTTATATTTTTTGAAAAAACAGATGAAGGACTTGTGAAAACAATAACAAATATTGAAATAAAATAGAGTCCTAATCCAACTGGGACTCTAGGGATAGAGTCTTAATTGGATTAGGACTCTCAGAATTTTTGGATTTTCTGAGAAAACAAATGAGAGAATTTTGAAAAACAAGTGAAAACAAGATAGAATTGAAGTTCGGTTCAGAGTCCTGATCTGATTAGGACTCTGAAAAAGAGTCCTAATTCGACTAGAACTCTGAAATTTTTTGGTTTTCTGAGAAATAAATGATGAGATTTAAACAAAGCTTTTGAAAACCAGTGAAAATGAAGTGAGAAAACAAACTTTGGATAGAGTTATGATTCGATCAGGACTTTGGGATAAAATCCTAGAATTTTGAAATTCCATGATAAAGGTATAACAATTTTGATTTCTGAAGAGATAAATAGAAGGATTTTTGAAAGATTCTCTTAAAATTGAAATCAGAGCCAGAGTCCTGATCCAACCAGGACTCTTCAAACAGAGTCCTGGTTCAATCAAAACTCTGAGTTTTTTATTTTTTTTTGAAAGATTTTGAAAGATTTGATTAAAAACAAGTAAGAATAACGATGAAAGATAGAGTCCTGATCCGACTGCAACTCTGAGGAAGATTCCTAATCCGACTAAAACACTTAAGTTTTGGCTAAAATGGAAGATTTGGAAAATCAGATGAAAAGATTTTAAAAACAAGTGAAGAACAAAAGTAACATATGAAATCAGGATAGAGTCTTGATTCGATTAGGACTCCGAGAAAGAGTCCTAATTTGACTGGGACTCTAGGATTTTGGCCAAAAACAAAGGATTTTGATAGGTTTTCTCAAAAATAGGTAAAAAGGGTAGTAAAAAATAGAGTTTTGATCCGACTAGGACTCAGAAAAAAGAGTCCTGATCCAACCAAGATTCTGGAAAAGGAGTCCTGATTGGACTGGGATTCTGAATTTTTGGCCAAAAATAACGAGAATGGGCAAGGATATGACCACAACTGGTTTAAAATCAGAATGAGGTTTCTAAAAGATTCAAAAAGATGAAAAAACAGAGTCCTGATACGACTAGGACTCTAAAATTTTTGAGATTTTTGATAAATAAAGGAATCCAGAAATGACACCACCTAAATGGGCCTCATTTGAGAATTGAAATCAATTGAAATTGAGTTTAAAATGAATCCAAATTGTTTTCTGATGAAAACATTTCGAAATATAAGATCCCGGGGTTTGACAAATGGTAGAATGTCGATTCAAAACCCAGGTTTTGAAATTGACTTTGAAAAAAAAGTTTTAAAAGCTCGAATCTGGATTTAATATTTTGAAAACGGGAGTTGTGGATCTCAATAATGAGATGCAATGACATGCAATGCTATGCAATGTAATGAAATGATATGTCGAATGCAAGCAATGATATGCAGTCACATATGAAATGTAAACACTAAATGAGGATGAAAATTTGGGGTGTTTACACCTCTCCTCCTCCTTCTTTTTCCTTTGCTTCTCCTCCTCCTTATTCTTCCTTTGCTTTTCCCTCTCCTCCTCCTCCTCCTTTTGCCTTCGCTTCTCCTCCTTCTCCTTATTGTTCCTTTGATTTTCCCTCTCCTCCTCCTCCTCCTCATTTTGCCTTCGCTTCTCTTCCTCCTTCTCCTTATTATTCCTTTGCTTTCCCCTATCCTCCACCTCCTCCTTCCTTTGCCTTAGTTTCCTTTGCTTTTTTTCATTATCCTTCTCCTTCCTTTCATTTTGCTTGTCTTTGTCATCCTTCTTCTTTTTCATCATTAGATTATCATCTTCAATATCTGATGGATTAGGCTCTAATCTATACTTTACCAACAATTGCTCCCTTTCTTTATCATTCTCAATCTTTATTATTCTATAGTATGCTTCTACTTGCTCATACAAAGCATACTCTTGGATGATTACGTCAAGAGTTTCCCCCCTGACGACGAAGCATTTCTTCTCTTAGGAATGTAAGCCATTGGAAACCTGCATAACACAAAAACTTACTGAGATAAAAAAGGGTGTTCCGATGAAAGAAGATGAGGCGTTAGAATTTTTGTGGAACATTTAGGGGGATATATTGCGAAGAACTCCTTTTATAGCCGAGGATTTTAATGCTTATGGGACCGCCAAAGATTTTTTGGCGATTCACATTTTTGGCGGTTCACATCTTATAATAAAAGATTTTATAATGACATCATTGTCGGCCACAAAGATCGGCCTTTGTTGCAAAAATCACTGTCATAGTATAACGTAATCGAATATTCAAATATCATACAAATTGATATGAAAATTATTGTTGATAGCTTATAAATCGATATTAAAAATAAAACAATATCTTAAATCCATATTAAGAATCAGCATAGAAATCGATATTAAGATTCAGAACAATATCTTAAATCGATTTGAAAATTCATATTGATATCTTAAACATCGATATTTAGAATCAAAACAATATCTTAAATCAATATTAATAATCAAAACAATATCTTAAATTGAAATACAGAATCATGATAGAAATCCATATTACGAATCAAAACAATATCTTAAATCAATATTAAGAATATTATGCTGAATTGCCATATTGATGATTAATATATTATGCGATATGTATATCGATGTGTAAGATATTAGGTATTTTCTAGTATCATTTTTTAAGATGTTATACCATGTATTGTCATATCGCGACCTACACAATGACGTCTATGTCTGTCACAACTGGATGAAAATCGCTATTGGCATGAGTACAAATCGCGATACAATTGCACGGACAAATCGTTGCCGCATCTAGCCTTCAAATTTACACCTCGTTTAGGGTTTAGGGTTTAGTTATAATGTTTAGGATTTAGGTTTAGGGTTTAAGGTTTAGGGCTTAGTGTTAGGGTTTAGTAAGATATAACACAATTTGTAAATCCCTTTCTTTATCATTCTCAATCCTCATTATATAAATCATAAATCATTGTTTCTTTAAATGTATAAATCATAAATCATTAAATATATAAATTGTTGTTGCTTTAAATGTATAAACAATTTGTACGTATAAAGACTATAAACTATCGTGATTTGCCTTTGAGAGCTTTGTCTAAGCGAACAATATGTTCCATCGTGATTTACAAAATGACTGATTCATAAATGGTAGAAAGAAAACTAAACAAATTGTGATTAGCTTTTACGAGCAATGTCTATGTGAACGATATGTCCTACCACAATTTACATACTAATGGACTCATAAAAGAAGGAAAAGAAAAACAATAAACAAATCGATACGATGTTTATACTTAGTAAACTACAAATCGTGACTTAGTAGCAAATCGATATCACTGTACGATAATTGATATAGCGATTTGCTTGATACCGATTGTCCTTTCATGAATTAATTTTATGAGCTTTGTATATGTAAACAACATGTCCTACTGTGATTTATACAATGACTGATTCATAAAAGGCGGAAAGTACAATAAATAAATTGACACGATGTTTAGGCATAGTAAATTATAAATCAAGTTAACTTCAACGATACCTTACAACCACATTCATTACAAAATATGTGAGTGTTGCACATTGTTTGCTTCTCATGCAAATATCCTCAGCTGAACATTCTTTGCTTTCAGAGTGTTGCACATTCTTTGTTTTCAGAGATCCTCCAATGTTATCACTCTCGGCACAAAGTTCATATTCCAGCTAGCAAGAGCTCTAGAGAGATATATATTCGATCGGCACATAGAATCGCTTTGCAACAAGAAATGAGTGCACTCTTGAGAATATGCTTCACAAACTTCAGCTCAAGCACTCACCGCTAGAAGGAACCGATTCTATGTGTATATTTGTCATGAAGTATATCAAAGGTAGGCAGATATTTTTCCAACTACGAATTATGGTTTGTGAACAATGGAGGGTCCGACAGTAGAAATAGATCAAATAGATGAACATCAACATCACCCCCTGTCTATCATGCAAAATATTTGTGCTTGCTTTGGTATGGTGGCAATGATTGAAGTTGATTATGGTCGTTATATTATGTGTAAGCTTCAATATACTTTATGACAAATACACCATAGTTGTATGTGTCATGAATATATCGATGTATACACAGAAGATAACAACCATAATCATCATCAAAGATTACACAAATCTTTCCTCATGGCGTGAAATAACTATGTTATCAGCATCAAAACCCATCTATCAAGCAAAGGCAGAAGGAACACAGAAGAACAAAGAAGAAAGAAAAATACAAGGGAAAAGAAGAATGAGAAGAAGAAGAAGACGAAGAAGAAGAAGAAGTTGCGCTGCTGCAGAAAAGAAGATAAATAGATTAGGGTTTTAGACATGGACAATGGGTCATGTCGGGTAGGGTTTTACATAGATCTATATTAGGGTTTTATATAGAATAGGGTTTTACACACGTGTACACAAATCGACATGACGTTTAGACTTAGTAAAGTATAAATCGATTTACAACTTGATAACTATTAAAAAGTTGCAAATCGCTATCACTATTATATAGAAGAAGTGTTTTATCACGATTTGTACAACAACAGACATTAAGTTAAAGTTGCAAATCGTTATCACTGTTTTATAGAAGAAGTGTTCTATCAAGATCTGTACAACAACGGACCTAAATAAAAAATGATTTGTCCTATCATGATTTGCGTTTATGAGCTTTGTCTATGTGAACGATATCCTATAGTGATTTGATTTCATGAGTGTTTTCTATGTGAACGATATGTTGTATCACAATGTACCTAATGACCGATTCAGAAAAGGCGGAAAGGAAATAGCTGTAAACAAATCGACACAATGTTTAGACTTACTAAAGAACAAATCAGCACAATGTTTAGGGTTTAGGATTTAGGGTTCAGGGTTTAGGGTTTAGGGTTTCGGGGTTCGGAGTTACGGTCAAGGTTTTAGGGTTTAGGATTTAAGGTTAAGGGTTTAGGGTTTAGCGTTAGGGTTTAGTAAGATATTAAGGGTTTAGGGTTTAGGATTTAGGGTTTAAGGTTTAAGGTTTAGGATTTAGGTTTAGGGTTTAGGTTAAGGTATAGTAACAAATCGACATGATGTTTAGACTTAGTAAAGTACAAATCAATTTACAACTTTATAACTATCACGATTTTCTTTTACGAGGGTTTTCTACGTGAACGATATGTCGTATAACGATTTACTTGATATCGATTCATAAAAGGCGGAAAGGGAAAACAATAAACAAATCAAAACAATGTTTAGACTTACTAAAAAACAAATCGACACGATGTTTAGGGTTTGGGGTTTAGGATCTAGGGTTTAGGGTTTCGGGTTTAGGGTTTAGGGTTTAGGGTTTAGGGTTTATGTTGTAGGGATTGGGGTTTTTTGGTTTAGAGTTTATGATTTATGGTTTGTGGTTTGTGGTTTATGGTTTATGGTTTATGGTTTATGGTTTATGGTTTATGGTTTATGGTTTATGGTTTATGGTTTATGGTTTATATTAAGGGTTTAGTAAGATATGTAGGGTTTACGGTTTAGGGTTTAGGGTTAGGGTTTAGGGTTTAGGGTTTAGGTTTAGGTTTAGGTTTAGGGTTTAGGGTTTAGGGTTAGGGTTTAGGGTTTAGGTTTAGGTTTAGGGTTTAGGGTTTACGGTGAGGGTATAGGGTTTAGGTTTAGGGTTAGATATTTGTAGTATGTAATTAAAACCTGTGCGTGAGGAATAACAATTGTAGCGACAGGAGGTGGCCATTTGTGTGTTCAAATCATTGCTCATTTAGGGTTAGTATAAATCACTATTGCATCAAACATATAAATCGTTCCTACTTTAAACGTACAAATCGTTGTTTTAAACTTACAAATCGATGTAGAAATCGCACCCTTCATAAGTACATATCATTGTAACATTTGGGATTCAACAGTAAACCTCGTTGTACGATTTAGCAAACTTACAAATCTTGGTAACTTTATATATCATAAATCGCTATTGCGTTAAATGTATAAATCATTGCTGCTTTAAATGTATAAATCATAAATCGTGTCGATTTGGCTTTGTTATCAAAATATATGTCATTCATTTATAAAAGAAACATCATTTCACATCCCGCTCGTTGTCAAAAATTAATATGCCTTATGAGACCTGTATTCCGGTTGATGATTTATGAGATTTACGCAATGATGTCTATGTCGGCCACAACGATTTGCCTTTGTATAGAAAATATTGGAATACTATAACGCAAATCGTGGTTGTAGTAATATACTATCGATTTGAGAGATATTGTTTTGTTTGTTAATATCGATTTGTAAGCTATTATGCTTACGTTTATCGTATCGATTTGTAATATGAATAAGCGATTACGCTGAATTGTCGTATCGATTTATAGTATATTATGCGATATGTACATCGATTTGTGTATTCAAATTGTTGCTCATTTAGCGATTTCTATGAAAATTGTTGCACATTATTTGAAGTACGAATCGTTGTAAATAGATATTATGTATTTGCTAGTGTCAATTATTATGATATTTGTTGTATGAATCACGTCAAAATAAATTGTTATTTTTATTGGCATGATAAATAATAACTCAAAGATCATTACAAATAACAGAATGGCATTGAATGTTGAACAAAGTTTACAAAGTTTGTATACTAAGTTAATAAACTCCAATTTATTACACTCCTCACGAGTGATACCTTATCATGCTTCCAACCACCTTATCATGCTTTGTCATGCTTCTAACCACCTTTGGCAGGGTAAACCCATTCTTTGTAAAGATCTTCAATTATTTCTCTTCGATGAGTATGTACAACCATTATGAAAGAGCTTGTTTGTTTGCAAAGGATATGTGGGATCTGGCCCCTGATACAGAGTTGTCAGAACTTTTGGAGAAGAACATGGAGCTACCAGCTGCAGAGTATACTTTTGAATTTGCTCTTGTTGATTTAATATCTGATAGATCCTCATCTTCACGACAAAGGGTGGTCCGACAACAGACTACGGTAAAAGGTGGTCCGGCAGCAGACAACGATAAAAGGTACTCTGGCAATAGACGACGATAAAGGGTGCTCTCACGACAGCAGACGACGACAAAGGGTGCTCCTCCGGAGGTGTAAGGGTGATCCAAAATGGAAAGGTTGACATATTTCGAGGTTGAGACTCTTCAAGCAGAGGTGTTTACTGCTTAGGGCGAAAACAAAAGGTTATCCTCCATTTTCTGGCTGGAGGTCATTTTGGTACATTACTCGAAACATCGTTTCATGGCACTAATGGTGGGAAAGGATATTTAGGTCTTTGCAAATGCACCAGACTTTGATGCTAAGTGATACAAACACACACAAGGAAATGAGCCCCACATGCTTACATATATGGTGCTCATTCAGACCTGAGAACACGCATCTACGTGTTTCGGGGGGGAACATATAACCTGCTTCGTGCACCCACCTTAAGGCATCCCCTCTTTTCATGAGATCCATTCCTTACAGCATTCGCATTAGGCCATACATCTGCTGAACAGTCGTAGCCTCTTCCAACGTTGAGATCCCATCCTATTGCACTAGACCAGTGGTAGCCGACCATGCCCCCAATACCTCTACACAATCCAGAAAACTTGTGTCTAAGAGCTATCTCCATAATCCAAACATCCCTCCAAAATCTCGTCTTACTTTCCCTTCCAATCTCCACTTTAACACTTTGCACGAACTTGTTCATAATTTTAATCAACTGCTTCTAGAAGCTTGACCCCATTTTTCATTTAGAGCTCTCTACCCATTGCCAAGGCCACTCAGGAAGATCATATTTGCTTTGTAGCACATTGGCTACTTATCCCTATTTCATTGCTACCAATCACAACCCTTTAGTTAGCAAAGCATCGAAGCAAGTTATATGTTCCCCCCCAAAGACAACTATTAGCTACAGTGCGTGTTCAGGGGTCCCAATGAGCACCACATATAAAAGCTCATGGGGCTCATATCCCCATGTTTGTCGGCATCACTTAGCATCAGAATCTGGTGCAGTTGCAAAGACTTAAGTACCTGTGATCATCGCAAAAATTTTCCTCTCTTGGTATTTCTCTCTCTTTCTCCTCTTTTCCTTTCTAGTCCCTATTTTCCTCCTTTTGAAGGGGGAGAAAATAAAAGACAGAAAAGAAGAGAGAAGGGAAGAGAAAAGAAAGAGTGAGAGAAGAACTCTTTTGCAAAGGTCTCACTTGACCTTAATTTTGAAAAGATTTAAAAGATTACTCGCCTCCGTTTTTGAAATATTTGCGGGAAAATTGGGAGACGGGGCTCGCTCGTCGGTACGAGGTTCAACCGTTCCTGGCGCCTTTACCAGAGGTAATCAAACCAAGGATCGAATTTATGCCTTTTCTTTGCCTTAATATTACCTAAGAATTTATTCTAAGTCTAAAAAAAATGCATAAAGAGTCATGCTTGTGCAAATGCAAGGATGTATGCTCTTTTGAGAAAATGTTTTGAAAATTTCCAAGTTTTCTGAGATGAACTTGATGATAGAGTGAAGAAATGGTTTCTGACTTAGAACTTGAGATTTAAAGTTCTAAGTTTTTGAAATAATCAAAGTTGGGAAAAATAAATCCAGACTTTGAAAGGAATGATTTTGAAATTGAGATAAAAGGAGAAAAGGAAGGAAATTTCAAAGTCAGAAATGGACTTTGAGCCTAGATTTATGAGAAGAGATGAAATTTGAAATGGAATTAACTTTCAGATTTAAAATTTGAAATCAGGATGGAATTTTGAGAAATTCAAATAGAATTTGACAATAGAATTGGATTTAAGAAACCCAGATGAGATCTGAAAATGGAATTGGATTTGAAATATGGAGTTGGATCTGAAGTCTGAGATCCAATAAGGAAGTTGAATTCTGAAATCTAGATTCCTAAAATGGAATTTGGATCTAAAGTCTGAGATCCAAGATGGAATTGAATTCTGGATCCTAAAAGGGATTTTGGATCTGAAGTCTGAGATCCAAGATGGAATTGGATTCTGGATCCTAAAGTGGATTTTGGATCTGAAGTCTGAGATCCAAGATGGATTTGGATTCTGGATCCTAAAATGGAATTGGATCTGAAGTCTGAGATCCAAGATGAGGTTGAATTCTGGATCTAGGATCCTAAATGGGGATTGGATCTGAAGTCTGAGATCCAAAAGGGGAGATTGTACTTGGAAATCTGGATCCAAGTTTAGGATCTAACTTTGGATTTGGATTCTGAAAGTCCAAATGAGACTTTTGAAGATGGATCTGGGTTTTGAAAACCTAGTTTTGAATTTTAAAACTTAGAACAAGACTTGAGTTTTGAGATTCAGAATCAATCTCAAAACTTGGACTTTGAAGATAAGAAAATAAATTTGAAATCAGGAGATGAATCAGAGGTTTCAAAGTTAAATTGAACTTTGAAAATGGTTTTTTGAGATATTAAATTGAATTTGAATCTATAGAATAGAATTGATTTGAGAAATGAAGAAAGATACTCAAAAACACTTGGAGTTTTTTAAAGGAAATTCTGAAAATACGATACAATTCTATCCTAAATTATGAATGAATTTAAAAAATTTTGAAATTGAATTTTGAAAAGCATATCTCATTCTTTAAATGAATTAAGAATGAGATTGAGGATATAATACATCCCTGACTATGGTCATTGAATGTATTATATAATAACCACATTTAAATTCAAGTGAAGAATAAAATACATTTTTGGTGCTTTTATAGAATTTAAAATGAAATTAACTCTCAATATACCCTGACTATGGCCATTGATATATATTTTGAGTTAATTTTCAGTTAAACTCTAATAAAAGAAGAAAATATTTAAGGAAAATATGATGATTTTGAAAAGGGATCCAGTGTTATTCTATAAAAGATAAAAATCCTAAGTTTTGTTTACATCCTAACTATGGCCATTGATGTAAATCATAAACTTAGGATTAATTACCTTTTATGAAATGGTGCACGTGCCATTCGTGTTTCACCATTGTGAGATTTTGGAAAATAAAGGCAAAAGCATGAAAACAAGCAATTTATGACTTTTACAATGCTCATTCATTCTACCTAAAAGTTGGAAATGTAAATTCTCATTAAGACCTAACTTATTACAACATATAAAATTTAAGTTTACAACTCCAAGTAATGATATTTTCCACATATTCCCTGCAAAACATTTGGTTAGCTAAATGCAAAATTTACAAGATATAGAGGAGGATATAAGATGCTATGAAGGGGGATTGTGATATTGAAAATGCACCTGGTATGTAGCGGAAGTCACATGAATGAAGTCACAACCGGTCAGCAAAGTGTTGTTGGAGTGAGTGCTGGGAAAATATGTGGAGATGACAAGTGCAGCTGAAAGGATATGTTAAGTGAAGAAATAAAGTGGTTGTGATGCTATGGCAAATTTTGCAGCAAATGAACAGTGGATTTTGCAGTAACTGCAAAAAGGAAGTAAGATGGAGGCTATAACAGGGAGTGGAAGTGCTGCAACTACTAGGGGTGATGAACAACAGGGGTGGTGAGAGTTCATAGCAATGTGCTGCTGTAGCAGCAAATGATTTACCGCTATAGGATGATGCTATGGGTCGGCAAATAGGGTAGGTGAGTGTGGCACCTATGCTGCAGATAGATATTGTGGTAATGATGTGGATTCATGAGGAAATGTAGCTGCTGTATACAAAATGTGGTGTATACTTGTGGAGTGCTTGTATCCCTAATTACCACACTTTGAACAATTTTCATGTCCATAACAAGAAAGTCCTATTTCACACAAAGTCTCGAGTGCAGAAATGTAGGACACAGGAGTAGATGAAGGAACAATGAAACATATTCAAGCTCCAAGTCAGCATGGATTCAAGAGAAAATCGGAGTGGGTTTATGTCTCGCTACTTGAATTTTTCACTCCCTTTGGCATTGATACTATCCAAGCATGTAGGAATAGCAGCAGTTTTTGTAAGATCAAAGTTTACAAAAGACACTCCAATATCTTCATGAACATATTCACAGAAAGGGCTCTCTTTGGCTGCAGAAGAGGAAAAAATGAAGAACCATAACCCTGTTGTATCAGTGCATTTATGACCTAGGTACTCATACAAAATCTAAATTAAATCCTACTAAGAGATCATTACACCAATATTATATGGAACTAATACTAAGACACTCAAGGAAAACCAGTGCACATATAAACTAACAAAATAAAAAGAGAGTCATGCAAGATATGATCCAAATAAAATAACAACCATGACATTCACATCTAATACTCATCAAGATCTGAAATTTGTCCTGCAACATAGTCTCTGTTTCCCAATAATGGAGAAGACGAAAGTGAGTTCACCCGATATTTATTCCACAAGGGGTCTAGGAGGTGAGAATCAAGAGAGGATTTGAAGTATGTTACATTCAGGGCATAAATAGTAAGTGCAGGAATGGATGTAGCAGGATATTACTATGGTGTATAGTAACTGAGAGTAAATTTGTGAAGGTGTTCAACAAAGGTGTGACTGTGGGTGAAAGTTGATGTGTTGTGTGGTGGTGAGTGAGTGTGTTGCGGGTGCTAAGGTGGCATACACAACAGTGCTTGACATGGCTGTAGGTATAAGAAGAAGCACAACAATTTTTTTTTTTTGTACTGCTGTAGGTTCAAAGAGACTACAGTGATGCTTTGCATTGTTATAAGTGCAAGGAAAAGCACTTGTTGTAAGTGCAGAAAGTGAAGGTCATACATAGGATTAAAAAAAAAAGAAAAAAAAAACTGATCTGCAATCCCAGGCTTCACGCTGTCAGAAATTTTAGTGCTTGGCAAGATTTTTTATGTGCAGCTATCCTTTGCACTCTTATGACAATTGCTTTGAGAGTCCATACGATCCACTACTTTTTCTTCAATTACTTGTCAAAACTCTACCAAATTTTAATAATATAGATAACATTCAGAAGTCGCACCTCCTATCAATAGGAGACTGGTTACACCTTTTACACAATAAAGGAAAATATCAATTCAGTGTAAATCAACAAATTTTAACAGTATAATGAAACAGACTCTTAAATTCACCCACTCAAATCTACTGTTTTACCCAGATTTCATAACTCGTATTTATTTGCCCCACTCGATCACCTGGAAATAAAATAGTTAATCCCATTATTCACGATCTTCTCAACCACCATTCCCTCTTAGATGCTCATAACTGAATCACGGGTTCATTAAATCCAGAAATGATAAGAAGTTTTATCACATTTGAACTCCAATTACCGAAAGATAAAATGGGGTTGCAAGAATTAACACACCAAATAGATTTAACGCCAACATTGAGTATTTGATGTTGGCATGACTGCTCGATGCTAGGGTTCTAAACGGAAGAATAAAAGGGGAAGTTACAGGTGTTAAGGAAATATGTAATAATACAAGAGTGAACAAGTGAATCAGTAGATGCAATGATATACTACAGAAAAACAAAATGTTATTGAGCCAAGAAAACCGGTGAATGAGATTAATCAAAAGCATTCTTAACAATATCTACAGTAAATAACTCGAACAAACAAAAAAAATGATCTAGACAACTAGATTTAACGAAATGAGACCAACGAATGAATTAAATAAAGGGATGGAGGTGTTAACATTCAGAACATGGAATGTACAAGATAAGAAAGAAATATCATAGCAACATATACTAAATGAAACCTGAACATATCGTCACTATACAAACAATTCTAGAATATAAAGGAGATACAACAAATTCTGCCCAATTTCAACAGAAATAGTATTAACTTGTAAAGCTGTGGGAGGCGATCTCACTCTCTGAACTGGGCAGAGCCTTCATATTCAGATCTTATTAAGAAAATGTAGTGAAGAATCGCCTTCAATTTTACAACATGCTTCATTGGGACAGTTGTTGGCAATCACCGCGACAAAGAGCATGAATGTTATAGCCATGGTGGTTATGATGGCATAGAACCACAACAGATATGTGAGTTGTTCTGACCTGGATGTCAAGGCTAAAGGGAACAGGGGACTAAAAATTTAAAATAGGAAACTAAGAATATAACAACAAGTATAAATAAAATGCAGGTAAAAATGTAATTAACAAGAACATAAAGAGAAATTAATCCAATATCAGGAATGTAACAGGGCCTTAATCAAATAACTAAAACGTTAATGCAGAGTGAAAGACACTGACACCAACAATCACATTGAAATTATATACAGGCTATAAACCTATGATAATGAAACGTGGAACCCATGGGATGGTTTTATGAAGCCAAAGTGGATAGGAGCACTGATTTTTAGTGGGACATCTTTTAGTGGAATATACCAGACTTTGCTGCAGATCACATGAAAAACCTGTATCAACTTCAATCCCACTATGAGATGATTAGAGACATTCGCAGCAGACAAACAAGAATATAACACCTTGATATATCCTTTGTAGGATATCGCGAAGCCCCAGAAGGGTCAGGCATAAAAAAAAATGTGCATACAGAAAGAAAGGAATCAACATCAAAGAAAATGTTTCTACCGCCGATCTGTATCATGATACGATCGTCGACGGTGCTCAGGCCCAAAGACATGGCTAGATCAAAGCACCTTAACAGATTGATGTGCCAAATGAAACAAGGAATCTGATAGAAATCAGAATAAATAGGTGAAATGGATAAAAAAAAGAAAGAAAGAAAAAAAAAGGGGAAAGGAAAACAAAAAATGTGTTGGAATGGGATATTCCATTGATTTTGCATGATATAGGTGGATCAGTGTTTGCTATATGCAAAACCGACACCACAATGGTGCTCTGATGGTGCGATTTAAACAGAAAATACTAAAAAAAAGAGATAAAAAAAAAACAACGGAAGGAAAAGGGGAATATTTATCGTGCCTTGTAGAAATTCTGAAAGAGAGGGGAGGAAGCGTTTTCTCTTCAGAAGCTTTAGGGGGGGAGCACGAGAGGAATATAGAAAATGCAAAGGGGAGGTGAAGATGATGAAGGAAATTGTTGAAGGAAAGAGAGGGGTGCGGGGGTGAAGGAAAAGGGACCTGGGTGGCTCCTTTTAAAGGGATTTGGGAAAATTCTGGAAGATGCTTATTGGAGATGGGCGGCTGGAGGAAGGAAAAGGGGCAAATGTCATTGGTGATGGAGGGCGATGGAGAGAGTTTTTCCAGAGAGAGAGTAGGAAGAAAAGGAAGAGGGTTTGGACAAGTTCGAGAAGGAGGGGAAGAAAAACTGCTCGCAGGATTTTCTTTTATTTGAAATTCCAAAACGAGGCTCTTTTCCACGTTTTTTTCTCAAAAAGGGTTTTGCGTAAAACAAAAAGAGTTCAAGCTAATACACATTTTTTCATTAAAAACTTATTTTTGAGAGAAATTCTAAAGATATGAGAAAATACTAGAAAAACCTAAGGATTTTCAAAGGATGGGATTCAAATGGGGTTTTGGAGTATTTTTACAAAATATTTGTTTTGAAATTGTAAGGTTTTTCTGAAATGAGGTTTTTTGAGAAAAGTAGGGTTAATTTTGGAAATTGAATTTCAGAAATGGATCTGGGTCCAAAAATTTTGACAGAATATTAGATTTCAGATTTTTAAATTGAGATTGGACCTTGAATTGAGAAAGGCCTCTGAGAAAATATAAGGAATTTGACTTTTTTGAAGAATAAGAGACTTGGATTCAAAAATTGGATCCAAATATCAGATCTGGATCCAGAATTGAGTCAGATCTGGACATTGAGCATGGATTTCAGTGAATCTGAGAAATGAATGAGATTTTTTGTTAAAAATTGACTCAATTATTTAGATGACAGAGGTCAAAAGCAAAAAAGGAATTTTTGGATTTTTGGAAAATTTGGGGTGTTCACAGTACCCTTTCCCACCATTCTTGCCATGAAACGATGGTTTGAGAAAAGGACAAAAATGTCCTCCATCTAGAAAATTGAAACGATGATGCAAGATCCTCCATCTAGAAAAGTGAAACGCCGGTTCGAGCCATTCTTGCCAAGAAATGATGGTTCAAGAAAAGAACAAAAATGTCCTTCATTCAAAAAAGAGAAATGTCGGTTCAAGAAAAGGATAAAAATGTCCTCCATTCAAAAAAGGAAAACAACGGTTCAAGATCCTCCATCTAGAAAAGTGAAATGTTGGTTCAAGAATGATGTTAACTCTTCAAAGTCCAAACGGTCCGTTTTCGCCCTAAGCAGTAAACTTTTGCACCATCTGTTGTAACAGGAGCCCCCTTTGATGATGCACCCTTTGTCGTTGTTTGCTGCCACCGGACCCTCCTTTGTCGTCGTCTGCTGCCGCCGAAGCATCCTTTGTCGTCGTCTGCACCAGAGCACCCTTTGTCGTCTGCTGCCACTAGAGCACCCTTTGTTGTCATCTGCTGTCACTGGAGCACCCTTTATCATCATCTATTATCGTCAGAGCATCCTTTGCCATTATCTGCGCAGTGGCAACATCGTTGCCACTATCAGCTGCGTCTACCTTATGGGTGTTTCTCCTCCACTGTCAGATTACCAAGGTTTTGTTATGCAAACAAATCGTTTTGTAAATCTGAATGCTAAATCTTACAACTGGGTGGCCGTCTTCGTGCTAAATAACACCTATTTTTATACTGAAACAAATCGATTTGTACCTATCTACCTTCTGGGCATCGAAAAATAGTTAGCATGATTTGTTCTTATGAAGGCCAAACATTTCAATGATATGTACTTATGAAGGCTAAATTTCTACAACGATTTGTACGTTTAAAGCATCAATGATTTATACATTTAAATCAACAACGATTTATACATTCGATGTAGAAAGGATTTATAGGTTTGAAACAATAATGATTTAATGAAACTACCATGATTTGTACTTAAGTTTGATAAATCGTACAACAATGTTTATGTATGAAGCCAAGCGTTACAACGATATGTACTTATGAAGGTTGCGATTTATACAACAATTTGTAAGTTTGAAGCATCAACGATTTATACATTTAAAGCACTAGCGATATGTATTTATGAAGTTACATCAATTTATACTTAAGTTTGCTAAATCTTACAACAATGTTTACTTATGAAGCCAAATATTGCAACGATTTGTAATGTTGGTGATTGTTTAATGAATGGGATAATTTGTATTATTATATACTTGAGGAGGCGGTTGTAACATATAATGATGCAGTTAAATTTATGTGTTGTGCAGGTTAGCAATGTCTAAATCTCGTCAAACAAGAAATCCCCCATCGTTCTATGGGATGACTATTAGAAAAGTTATCCGCCAGTACCATCTATATGAGCGTTATGAAAGGTACCAAAATATAATAAAGATTGAGAATGATAAACACAGGGACAAAGCTGTTATCATCGCAAAATTTTACTTTTACAAATCAAACTGACCTTTGAAAAAGATTTTGAAAATAACTCGCCTCCGTTTTTAAAATGCAAGATAATTTCAAAGAATGGGACTCGCCTGTCGGTACGAGATTCAACCGTTCCTGGCGCCTTTACCAAGGGTAATTGAACCAAGGATCAATCAAATGCTTTGCTTTGTTCAACTTTTCTAAACCATATTCTAATTCCTAAATGCACAAAGAATCAGGCATGTGCTATGAATTTCTAAAAATACACATTTGAAAACATGATGTTTGCTTCAAAGATTGGAAAATATTTGGAAGATTCTTGGAAAATAAACTCTTTGAAAATTGTGAATTATTTTTGAGATGCTGTATTTGAGAAAGTGAAAATCGATTTCTGAAGAAATATAAAGATTTTGTGAAAATCGATTTTGAGAAATGTAAAATAACTTTGAAAAACTCGATTTCTTTGAATTCAAACTTTGAAATTGAAAATCTAACTTAGAAAATCGAATTTGGAACTTGGGAAATACTTGAAATATCATTGGCAAATCCATATTTTGAGAAAATCGATTTTTGAATAAGACTTAGAGAATTTTGAGAAAATGAACTTCTTTGAATTGAGATTCGAATTGGAATTGGCAAATGCATGAAATGAATGAATATGGATTTGAAGAATTGAGAAATACTTTTTGTATTTTTGAGAAATGCAGTGCATTTTGAAGTTATTCTAAGAGTGTAGGCTGAATGTGGCTAATGTGAAGATCATAAATCTGGGTATCATTCATATTCTGACTATGGCCATAAATACGAATTCCACCAAGTTTGTAAACTTCATAAAAGCTAGTGTATGTGTCATTCGTGTAGACCATAGTGAATTAATAAAATGTGCATGAATTGGCATACATGGCAGTTATATATCAAAGTTTAAACTATATGAAATGCAAATCCTAATCTATGCAGGAATTTAAATTCTTATTCCAAATTTAATTTAATTTACATCACTATTGAAATTTAAATACATGAAAAATAAAATCTTCAATGTACCTGCAAAACTAGAAAGCTTGGTTAGTAATGATATGTTGGCTTTTCTAGGTTTATCCAGTAATATCTAGAAATTACTGGATTTTGCTAGATATAAGCCTTTTTGCCATGATTTCCTTAAATCAAAATTGATAAAATACGAAATAAGATTGAATAAATAAGGAAGATAAGATATGAAATTTCGAAATTGGGGTCAAAATGACCAAAATACCCCTAATAACAAGACTATGGCCTTGAAATTAGGGTTTTTAGAAAGATATTTGGTAAAATGCAAGTTTTGGAATACAAATAATGATAAATCAAACTAAATATGATGTGACATGATTAAAAATATGAAAATTAGGGTTAGGGATTTCGAAATTGAGGTCAAATGACCAAATTGCCCCCGATAGCAAGACTATGGCCTTGAAATCAGGGTTTTTAGAAATAAATTTTGGTAAAAACTTAGGTTTTATGCACTAAATGAAATCAAATGAGCATCAAATTAAACCTAAAGCATCCTAATATGATTATGAATATGATTAAACCCTAAAAATATATGCTTATACACGAAAATCCAAGAATATCACAAATTTTGTGATTTTTGCAGTGTTTTGGAATTCTTCGGGTGCCCTGTTTTGCAATTCAAGCCATTCAAACATCAAACAGATTCTAAAAATCCTAAAAATTGGTACCTGCACTTGTGATAACCCTAATATCAAATTAGAATTATAAAAATATTTTTTTGGCATTAAAATAATCCGAAAATAGCATCAAACCCTAAAAATATGCTATTTTTGACCTAGTTCACCAACCAGTCTCAGTCCAAGACTAGAACCAGGGGTCAAACCTCCATGGAAATCTATGAAATTTTATAGAGAACAAATAGACAGAAAAACAAAACTTTTCCTATTTACAGATCTGAAAAAGCTTTTAAAACCAGGGAGATACCTATCCGACAATCCGGACTTGAATATATTGATTTTAACTTTGGTCCTAACTGATACTTTCAATTGAAAATTCCGAGATAAATAGCAGTTCTCATTTAAAATATCTGAGATTTTAACAGTGAACAGTTGACATAAAAATAACAATACTCACTTTTTACAGATCATAAATCGAATCTGTAGTTTGGGATTTATAAACAACACAAGTCTGATTAGGGTTTTGGAAAACCCTAATGAGTTTTAAATTGAAAATTAGAGTCTCTGACAGAGGAAAAATACTAAACAGTAATAAAAAATTCTGAAAATTTCACAGTAGATAGATCCAATCAATGTAAATCCATGACACTTTACAGATCTAAAATCGTATATAGGATGAGAAAAATATCATCACATCAAGTTACCTTCCTGATTTTAACAACGATTTTAAAGTTTTAAAAACCCGATTTGGTGTCTGATTTTTCTGACAAGGTTCCCGAAGTCCAAAATCTTTGATTTTTTTACAGTAGTTCAATCACATATGCATTCATCACATATGCATTCATCACATATAAAAAAATCAAAAATTAACAACACATATTTCAATCCAAAACAGCATACTCTTTTCTGTTCTAAACTAAAAACACACAGAAATCTAAGAAACTTGAGAAAATATGCATTAACTAATGAAAAATAATAAAATAAACACTAAAACAGTAAAATAAAAATTATTTCTATGCTGTAAAACGTGTAATAAACATGGATAAACAAATAAATAAATAAAATACAGGGAATCAATGGCTGGAATTTGATGTTACCTTTAAAAGCATGGATTTAACCCATTAAAAGGGTAAATCACATGTTTTATTGGTTAATAATATAAAAAATAATGCAATAAATGATTCTAATGGATTAAAATCCCTGTAAAACACAAAAAACAGATTTAGATCATCTTCTTGAATTGATTTTGGGGTTCTTGGATGAAATCCATGGTTAAATTCATGAACACAAGAGTTTCTATGGTAAAATCTATTGAAAAATCATAAAAAAACTAATAAAATAATAATAAAATAATATTAAATAAACTCACCTTGGGGCTGCAGATGCAATGGAGGAAGGTGGATGTGCTGGAGAGGAGAGATAAGCCACGAAAATTTGAGAGAAAAAAGAGTCCCCTTTTGACCTCTTGAAGTCCCCTATTTATAGGTTTTCAAAACCTCCTTAATTAGGGTTAATTAAGGAGTTTTATTTTTTTAGAACTCTTTCTAATAAATCCAATAAATGGGGCAACGATTTTTTGGAGAATTATAGCCTAGGTGAGACTATAATTAATCCCTAATTAGCCCCTAACTAAACCTAGAAAACCCCCAAATGTGATGCCACTTGGCATCTTCCACATTTGTTTTTTTTAAAACCTTTAAAAACACTAGTTTTAAAAACTAAACTTCAAAATGGGTTTTCAAAATGATATTAACTCTTCTAAACCCCTAACACTAACCAAGACACTGACTAACCCTAGTCTAGCTCTGACTTACTCGAATATGGTGCCACCCCGAGTGGGCCCTACTTGAGTTTTTCAAAAAGTGATTTTAAAACTTGAAATTGAAGAAGTTTTCAAAAGTATTTTCAAAAGCAATCTTAAAATTAGAATTTTTGAAATGGCATAGGGTTCTAACCAAGTCATAACTCCTCTGGATATGGTGCCAACTGAGTGGGCCCACATCGAGTTTTGAAGAATTTTGAAATAAACACTGAAAATGGTTTTGAAAAGGGGTTAAAATCAGTATTTGAAATTCAAGATCTTTGAAAATAGGGTATCAAGCGAACTGGAACTTCGAGTTAGAGTCATGAACTCTTAGGATTCTAAGATTTTAGATTTTAGAATTCAAATGGAAGAGTTTTCGAAAGATTTTATCAAAAACTGACGAAATAAGTCAAAAAAATACAATCAAGGGTAGACTCCTAACTTGACCGACC
This sequence comes from Nuphar pumila, assembly GCF_984573655.1. Taxonomy (NCBI): domain Eukaryota; kingdom Viridiplantae; phylum Streptophyta; class Magnoliopsida; order Nymphaeales; family Nymphaeaceae; genus Nuphar; species Nuphar pumila. The sequence goes on along the minus strand of NC_143256.1, from coordinate 32,533,775 downwards.
TCTAAAATAGAGCCCTGAATTAACTAGACTCTGTAAAATAACCTAAATTTTAAAAACAATAAAAAATGAAATAAAAACATACTTCAAAACAGACTCCTGACTGGACTAGGACTCTGAGACAGAGTTCTGATCGGACTGAAACTCTAGATTTTTTTTTTTTGGTATTTTCTGAAAAACAGAGGAAAGAACTTTTCAAAACAGTGAAAACAATAACGAATACTGGAATAAAATAGAGTTCTGATTCAACTGAGACTCTGAGGACAGAGTCCTGATTGAACTAGGACTCTCAGATTTTTGGATTTTCTTGAGAAAGCAAATGGGAGGATTTTGAAAAACAGTTAAAGCATGATGAAATTGAAGTTTTGGTTCAGAGTCCTGATTTGATTAGGACTCTGAGAAAGAGTCCTGATTCGACTAGAACTCTAAGAATTTTGGTTTTCTGATGAACAAATAATTAAATTTGGGCAAAGCTTTTTGAAAACTAGTGAAAATGAAGTGAGAAAATCAATTTTGGATAGAGTCCTACTTCGATCAGGACTCTGGGGTAGAGTCTTGATTTGATCAGGACTCTGAGATAAAACCTCAGAATTTTGAAATTCTTTGATAAATGTGTAATAGTTTTGGTAGATTGAAAGATTTCTGAAAGATTCTCTCAAAATTGAAATCAGGATCAGAGTCCTAATCCAACTAGGACTCTCTGAACAGAGTCCTGTTTTGACTAAAACTCTGAGTTTCTGACTCATTTTGAAAGATTTTAAAAGATTTGATTGAAAATAGATAAAATAGTTGTAAAAGATTAGAGTCTCAATCCGATTAAAACTCTGAAGAAGAGTCCTGATCCGACTGGACTCTTGAAGAAGAGTCCTGATCCAACCAAGACTCTAAAATTTTGGCCAAAACAGATGATTTTAAAAGGTTTTCTCCGAAAACAAGGTAGTGAAAAGTAGAGTTCTGATCCGACTGGACTCTGGAAAAAGAGTCCTGATCCAACTAGGACTCTAAAATTTTTGGAGATTTTTGACAAGTAAAGGAATCCAGAAGCGACACCACCTAAATGGGTCTCATCTGAGAATTGAAATCAGTTGAAAATTGAGTTTAAAATGAATCCAGATTGTTTTCTGAGAAAACATTTCGAAATATAAAGTCCTGGGGTTGGAAAATGACAGAATGTTGAGTAAAAACCCAGGTTTTGAAATTGATTTTTGAAAGAAAAAGTTTTAAAACTCAAATCTGGATTAAATATTTTGAAAACATGAGTGCTGGATCTCGAAAATGAGATGCAATGACATGCAATGATATGCAATGCAATGAAATGGTATGTCGAATTCATGCAATGATATGCAATGACACATGAAATGGATGAATACTGAATGAGGAGGAAAATTTGGGGTGTTTACAAAAGCGTTGTAATTATATTATGCGGAGGATTATCCATTAGATATTGAGGTTGAAGAGCAAATGAAGAATGAGGAAGAACTAAAGATGAAGAAAAAGAAGAAGGATGACGAAGAGAAGGAAAAACAAAGGAAGAAGGAGAAGAATGAAAAGCAAAGGCAAAGGAAGAAGGCAGAGGAGAATGAAAAGCAAAGGAAGAAGGAGGAGGAGGAGAGGGATAGGCAAAAAAAGAATAAGGAGGAGGAGGAGGAGGAGAGGGAAAGGCAATTGAAGAAGAAGGAGGAGGAAGAGAAAGAAAGGCAAATGATGAAGCAAGAATATTTTGAAAAGCAAAGGAGGATAAGGCAAATGAAGAAGGAGGCGGAGGAGAGGGAAAGGCAAAAAAAGAATGAGGAGAGGAAAAAGCAATTAAAGAAGAAGGAAGAAGAAGAGAAGGAAATGCAAATGATAAAGATGAAAGAAGAAAGGCAAAGGAAAAAGCATCATGATGAAGAAGAGAAGGAAAGACAAAGGAAGAAGAAGGAGAAAGAGGACGAGGAAGAGAAGGAAAGTCAAAGGAAGGAGAAGGAGGACGAGGAAGATAAGGAAAGAGAAAGGAAGAAGCAGGAAGAGGAAGAGAAGGAAAGAAAAAGGAAAAAGCAGGAGGAGAAAGAGAAGGAAAGGAAAAGAAAGAAGCAAGAGGAGGAAGAGAAGAAAAGGTAAAGGAAAAAGCAGGAGGAGGAAGAGAAGGAAAAGGAAAGGAAGGAAGAAATTAAAAAGCAGAGGAGGGAGGTGAAGGAGCGAAAGATAGAAGAAGTAAAAAAGCAGAGGGAGGCGACAGAGGATGGATGGAGGGGATGAAGAGGAGAAAAATGTGACCAAGGTATGCAAATTGATTTTGTCTGTCACGATTTACTGTGATAGGTACTACTGTGATAGCGATTAATGTGATAGTGATTAATGTGATAACGATTACTGTGAACGATTTACTGTGATAGGTATTACTATGTATAGCGATTACTGTGATAGCGATTACTGTGATAGCGATTACTATGTATAGCGATTAATGTGATAGTGATTACTGTGATAGCATGTGTGCAATGATTATTATTTATAACGATTATTGTGTACAACGATGTGTAGAAGTACAAATAAGACTAATTTATAATTGATACAAATAGTATGCTATTTTGTGTTACAGAGAGGTCAGAAGAGAAGTAGAGCACCAGGTGAAAAACTTGGAGAGCAGTGTCAGTGGCCTGTAGTTCTGTCATGGTATGGCCAACTGAGTGCATATCAAAAGGATCAATTACGAAATATGCACTTCGGTAGCCTTCTGGACTAACATTATTTTGAAACGTGCTAGAACACCATGACCCACCTGGTAAATAAGTGGAATCATCAGACGAACACATTCCAGTTTGATTCTTTTGATATCACCATGATCCTAGAAGATGTGGCGCAAATTACTAGCCTTAAGTGTCATGGAAGTGCTATCCTATTACGAGATTCAAACTATAACGCAAGGAAAAAGTGCATGGCCCTTCTAGGAATGTCGATGGATGACTGAAGTCAATGCATTTTTGGTTGAAGCAATTCCATATCGATGAAAGTTTCTTCTTTCCGTAATAAATGAGAAGGTCGGTCGACTACATGTGCATCTGAAAGAGCTGACCAAGTGTTGCGCGGCTTCCATCTTTATTTTTTTGGACTTACTTTATTTTTCGATTGTTCTCGTTCGAGAATAAGTTACTTATGGCTGCATCTCTTGAAAGACTTAAATGAAGTCAACAACTAGGCATGGGGTGCTGCTATGCTCACACACTTGTATAATCAACTTTAACGTGCGAGTAAGGGTACAAAAACTGTCGGGGGGTTTTGGCCATTTGTTCAGGTATTTGTTTATTACATATGTAGTACTTGTAGACTAAGCTCGTTGAAGATTATAGTGTTACTAATATATTATTTTTGTAGGCCTGGGCGTGGGAGCATATTATCGTGTTGCGTCCTCAGTGTGACCTTGCGATTTGTGGTTTTTCAAAGATCGGTCGGTGGGCTAGAATAAATGTCAAAGAGGATAATGCTAAGTTCATTTTAGATGGTCTGCAATTAAATGAGGTAAATAGTTTAAAATCGTTTCGACATTTATCATTCATTAGTGTAAATCATTGAAATGTTTAGCATTCTTAAGTAATCATCGTTGCAGGGTTTTGTCTTTATTAGTACAAATCATTATCGCTTTAGCATTTAACTTTCAATATTGTAAATCATTGTAATAGTTTGCATTCTTAAGTATTGATTGTTGTAGAATTTTGTATTTCTTAGTACAAATTGTTATCGCTTAAGCATTTAACTTTCAATATTGTAAATCATTGTAATCGTTTGCATTCTTAAGTAATGATCGTTGCAGGATTTCGTATTCCTTAGTACAAATCGTTATCCCTTGAGCATTTAACTTTCGTTAGTGTAAGTCATTATAATCGTTAGCATTCTTAGTAACAGTCATTATAATATATTTAGCACTCGTTATTATAAATAATTTTAATATTTAGTATTCATTAGCATGAATAATTGTCTATACCTAAACCATAATCTCCAATGTACAGGTTGTGTGGAGACCGTATGAAGATGGGGAGGACGAGGACCAAGAGCTTGTTGTTGAGGGTACGAGACTGTCTGACTGCGATATTTGACTGTTTAGCAATTATTAAGCCGAGTTGCAGCATGGTAGTCGAGTTCTTCTACAATCTGGCTTGGGACAGTCTATCCCAAAGAAGCCTGCGGAAGTGAGAAGGAAGATGAATAGTGGTGGGGCCAGGAACATGAATTGGCACGAATGCTACAGGGAACAAATGGATAGCTGGAATAAAGGATGTGTTCGTGCCATAGTGTATGATTATAAAGAACGATAATATGATCCCAACTATTTCTAAAAATATTGGGAACCCATGCATCGAAATCTGAAGATTGAGAATATTGGGAACCCATGCCTCCCTCCTGTCCCCCATCATGTTGCATCCCAGTATAAAAAATATGTTCATCATCTCCCTCTAACTACAACAACAATTACTTTAATAATAGTACACGATGCAGAGCAAACACAGCTCACAAAAGAGAAGGTAGTCTCTGACATAAGGTTCGAGATATTGGAGAGGGAGAATAAGGACTTACGAAAACAGATGAGAAATTTGGGGAGACAAATACAGTCACTGGTAGATATGATGACCAATGTTCATAATAAGATCGAGGGAACCGAGAGGCCATCGAGGATAGAGAGTCCACCAAGAAAAAGAAAGAGACGATTTGTATGTAATCATAGTCCATCTGAGTCATCAAGTGCCACTGAATAAATGATAGTAATTCTTTTTATCCCGATAATTATTTGTTGTAATTCTATAATTTTTTGTTGTAATTCTATAATTATTTTTTATAACGTGATATTCTTTAATTGTTTAATTCCTTTTTAATAAGTGTAACATACAAGTGCCACCGAATAAATCGTTGTAATGTTCGGCCTTTATAAATAAAAGTGATTGTATTTGTTTTTTATAAGAGATCGTGATTGGCTTGCAACCAGTTGTATATAAGAGATTGTGATTTATTTTTTATATAAGGTGTTCTATCACGATCTGTACATCCATCCCACCAAAACCCATCAAATAATTAAATCAAATATGTTTGAATATCCTAATGTGATTTTCCTTCATGAGCTTTGTCCTAGGGAATGATGCGTTCCATCGCGATTTACACAATGACATTCAAAAATGGCGGAAAAGAAAAAATAAACAAATCGACATGATGTTTAGACTTACTAAAGAATAAATCAAGTTAACTTCACTGATACAGACATCATTGTGTATATGGATCAGAGATTGTCTTCACAAGCAATGTGCTCTTTTGTGGTCGTGTAAGGCTGAGCACGTGGATGGGCGGGCTAAGTCCTCGTTTGCGTACCCCGCGGGGACCACAAGGCACAACTACCTTGAGAGGAGGTATGACTTGATGAATGAGCCTAAATAAGATAAACCTATCGTGCCCCATTCACAAAGATGGTCACCCAGGGAGAGGGTGAATGATACAGCCCTGAGTGACACGTCATTACTACAACCCGTTCAGCATAATAGTGCATCTTGAAATCCAATAGAGTATGTCTTTCGGTGGACGTAAGTCTGTTGAACGAAATAGTAATAATAGTAAGGTTAAAACACGAAGCAACAAGAGTAAATCAAAAAAGAAAATAAACAGAAAAGAGAACCGATATACCATGAAATAAGGGGTGACGATGCGTCTATTATTGCTTGTTGCATTGCTTTTAATATACATGACGAAATATGTTATAGTCTATTTGCAACAAATATAAACTTGTTAACATACATACCCATGGCATACGTAAATATATAACTGATAGTGATTTCATACGTACAAAATTACTGATAGTGTTCCCTTTTGCAAATTCATCTTGCAGCCGATTGATGTTCTCTTAGAGCGCTTTGCAGAGTTTTCGTGCACCTTTTTTGTGGATGTTTCACTGGCATGAGCAGAATATTCAATAAATGACATTGAAATTCCTTTCTACAGTACACAACACAAATTGAATATACGTCATAAAAGAGACAAATATTGAAGAAACTCATCACAAGGTTTAGACAATATACGCCTGAATTGCCATCGTTGGTCGTGTAGTTGTGGTCATCTCTTTCGTCGCCATTGTTGGCCATGTGTCTATTGTCATCTCCTTCCTCGACATTGTTGGTCGTGTAGTTGTCATCATCTCCTTTCTCGACATCGATACCCCATTTACGATAAAGCAGGTTATATGTTCATTTCATGAACATGTCATTTCTAAAGGAAACGCGAGTTCATATGTTCTTTAATCACGAAGCAAAGTGAAGCAACACCCTCCTAAACTTGTGCAATGTGTCATTCATATATAAATGAAACGTCGTTTCACATACCACCCATTCTCAAAAACTGCACATAAATTAATTGCATTACACATTAATTAAATAAAAAAACATCATTTCATTTGCCTTTTACAAAACTAGTCAATGCGATAGGACGCATCAAGCAAATTGTGATAGCACTTATCGTTACAGTGAAATTGATTTGCAACTAAGTCTCCATTTGTAGTTTACTAAGTCTAAACATCGTGTCGATTTGTTTATTATTTTTTTTCCTGAATTTTATGAATCTGTAATTGTGTAAATCGTGATAGGATAAATCGTTCACATAGACAAAGCTCATCAATGAAAATCGTGATGGCATAAATTGATTTGCAACTCTTACTTAAATCAGTATCAAGTTATAAAATGATTTGTATTTATGAAGTTACCTCGATTTTACTTTATCTAGTCTGAACATCGTCTTAATTTGTTTATTGTTTTTCTTTTCCGCCATTTATGAATCAGTCATTGTGTAAATCGTGATAGGATATATTGTTCACATTGACAAAGCTCGTAATAGCAAATCACAATAGGATAAATATTGTTAAATTATGAAACTTAAAGTATTTTGGTTGTAAGTCAATTTGTATTTATTAAGTTACCTAGATTTGCAGTTTACTAGTAAACATCATGGCGATTTGTAAATCGATCTGTATTTATGAAGTTACCTCAATTTTTACTTTATCTAGTCTGAACAACATCTCAATTTGTGTGATGGGTCTAGGTGGGGGAGTGACCCGACCCGACCCGACCCGTTGTCCAGGTCTAAAACCCTAATCTATTTAACCTCTCTTCCTCTTTCTTTTCTGTGGCAGAGCAAATTCTTCTTCTTTTTTCTTCGCCTTCTTCTTCTTTTCCTTCTTCTTCCTTGTATTTTTTCTTCTTATTTGTTTTTCTATGTTCCTTCTACATGTGCTTGATGGATGGGGTTTGATGTTGATACCGTAGTTGTTTCATGCCGTGAGGAAAGATTTGTATAATCTTTGATGATGATTATAGTAGTTATCGTCTATGGATACATCGATATATTCATGACACATATGACTGTGGTGTATTTGTCATGAAGTATATCGAAGCTTCCGCAGAATATAACGACCATAATCATCCTCAATCTTTGCCGCCATACCAGAGCAAGCACAAATATTCTACATGATAGACAGGGGGATGTTGATGACCATCTATTTGATCTATTCCTACTATCGGACCTTCAATCGCTCGCAAACCATACTTTGCAGTTGAAAAAATATTTTCTTAATCTTTGATATACTTTATGACAAATATGTTAGTCATGCGGGCTGCATCTTCTCTGCCTGTTGGGATACATACCTTTATTTGTTCCCAATATACGTCATGAAAAAAAAAACTTGCAAAGAGATAAGGACCTCCATTGGTAGATAGATTTGCCTTCTATCGTTTCTAGTGACTAGAGAAGGTCACTCAGTATACTGAAGGTGCTAATGTTGATGATGATGTTGATGTTGATGATGTTTGTTTCAAAGCACATCACTATTTGGATGCGGGGTTGATGCTAATGATGATGTTTGTTTTCTTTGATGATGATGATGGTCATGTATTGTATCTAAGCCAAACCATTGGTCATGATATATTGTAACTAAATACTCATGTAAATGAATGTGGTTGTAATGTATCGTTGAAGTTAACTCGATTTGTATTTATCAAGTTACCTAGATTTGGACTTCACCAATAAACATCGTGTCGATTTGTTTTTTCTTTCTACTTTTTTGTTTTTTATCTGTCATTGTGTAAATCACGATAAGACAAATCATTGTACATGTATTGTATCACAACACGTGAGCACTCTCTCTCTCTCACGAACATGGGTCATTGCTCGAAGACTCCAACCGAGTCCCAAACCTCAACAGGTAAAACTGTGATATACCCTCATGGTGTTTTCAGTTTCCAAGTGTATGTCACGCCGAGTGTGAAACACGCCTCCGGTGCATCATATATTCATCAATATATGAATGTGATCCAAGCAAGTAGTACTCAACAAGCCAAACTAGTGACATACGTGTCAGGATGTGCCAAAGTGCACATGCAAAAATAGGGAAAACCACAAAGTCTCAAATTCGCACAAGTATCGTGCAATGAGCAACGATACAATAATACATATTTAAAATGGCACAAATCACTATTTTTGGGTGGCATGAGGCTCAAAATACATATATAATAGCTATTGTATATGCAAAGAGTGTTTAGAGCCTTGAATACATATTTTCCCAATTACGCGTATTCCAATCATCATATCGCGGCAAATCTCACGTAGCAAACCTTCTGTGAAGGACCTTCGCAAAATCGACACTCACGAGTGTCGACAATGAGATCTAATTTAATCTCATTTGTATGAGAATTACATTATCATTTTAAATACGTAGTCGCGCTTTGCCCGCATAAACAGGGCACGAACAAGACTATCTGCTGGGAGCATCCGACGAAAATGGGAAAAATACATGCAAGCATGTAGCATGTAGCGTGACACATGTCACAAGCCTAACCACCTCGCTGTCACGATGGGACAGCGGGGCACGAGCATCGGATGCCCAAGGTCACAACTTTCTAGTTGCTTACAAGCGAAATTCCTCGCTTGACAAGTTCTTTCGTTTTGTAGGTTGGCGGCAATGAAGAGGAAGTCGCTGCCATCCAGTGAGCTCCAGTGGGAAGCTCACTGAGGTCATAGAAGCCGATTTGAACCCAACAATGGGCCACAGACTGAGTGCAGTCCAAAACAGACCCGCACCGGTGGCAGCAAGGTTGCTGGGTGCCTTAGCACCTGGTGCCAATCTTGGCACCAAAGGGAAAGTCAAGGCCCCGTAGAGGGCCTGCTGCATGACGGGACCACTGGGCCCAAGTCAACCTTGGTCTGCACCTCACGTGGAGACCAAGTGTTGCTGGGACTACAGCACTGGCCCAAGGGGCCAGCATCTAGCTCACCCAGGTGCACTAGCACCCGGCTAGGTCTAAAGCCCCAAAAATGGACTCGGCTGGGCTGAATGCCCACAAGGCTGGGTAGGACCACACCAGTAGGGTCTGGTCCATGGATGACCAGACCCAGCAGGGCCACAAGAAGGGCCCGTGGTCTGAACCCAGGGGTTCAGACCAGAGGTAGCAAGTCCTGCCCACACCCACATGGGGTGCGGCTAGCCCAAAGACCCCTAATCGGGTGGGTCAAGCCTACCAGCCTGGTCTGGACCCTGTGGGTCCAGGCCTAGCTGAGCCAAATGGGGTAGGCACACAAAAGGGTGTGCCTTGCCTGCATCTCTGGTCTGACCCAATGAAGGGCCCAGACCAGAGCCACAGGTCAGCCTACACCCGCACCTAGACGCGCTCAAGGGGTCCAATACGTGGTTTGGGTGGTACCAACCAAAATGCATGGTCTGGACCTTGTGGGTCCAAACCGTGCTGGGTCAAAAGGGAGGGCCGCAGGCTGGGGTCTGTACCCTCTGGTCTGACCCAGGGATTGGGTTCAGACCAGGGTCAGCGCCCACAAGTGGGTGCACCCAAGGGAGGTGGAGCGCCTAGCACCCTAGCGCCAGACCCCTTAGCATAGTCTGGACCCCTGTCGGTCCAGACCCTACTGGGTCCAGTGCCAAAGGAGGGGAGGGAGGCTTTGCAAGCTCTCTGGTTCGAACCTGCTAGGGGTTCGAACCAGGACGACAGCCACAGCCCAGGCCACCCACTATAAGGGTGCGCCAAGGGGTGGCAACCCGGGTGCCATGTGCACCCGGCTCCCATGCCATGGGGCAAAATGGTGAACTAACTTTATGTTTCGATATTACTCGCCTGCGGGTATCCGCAGCCAAAACGTAGAAACAACTGAGACTAATTCGAGCGTCTGTTATTCTATGTATTTTTAATAACCCGAATACCTAGTTGAGTCCGCTCCTAAGGGAGATGGCTTTCAGCCGAGATAGAATTCCTCAAAGGCAGGTAAGCAGTGACACGGATGCATCCAACTTCTGCAGAAGTCATTGAGATCTACCACCTAGGAAAATGTCTGGTAGCCCCTTCCCTTAACTCCATTGACTGGGGAGGCCAGATCTTTGCCAGTGGGATGGTTGTTAACAACCTGTCCATCAGAGTTTTTGTACTGCTCTATCTTCTCCCTTGACAAACAACAAGAAGCGAATGGGTGCGTTAGGGGTTGCTTAACTAACGACCCATTCTAATGCAATGGTCTTTCAACCACTCAAGCATCTTGCCTATGAAGGCGAATCATTCATCATTTGATGTGATTACAACATTGTGCATTTAGCATTATTCGAGGTCGCACGATCGTCTTATTCGATCATCGCAGTACTAGCGTGTAGTGCATGACTATAAATACTTTAGGATGAAAGGGGTGTAGTTCCTCAATAGAAACCTCAACAAAAGTGTTTCACAAGTATGCAACGTTTCTCAAACACTGCTTGGCAAGACTGCTCACTCAAAAAGCCAGGATCCTTGCTAAGGATCCCTCTTCTGAGACGATGATGTATCGTTAAGCCTCTGTCTCAACTCTTATCGCAAGAGGGAGAGCGATAAATGCCCCTTGCATCCTCCACGAGGATACCTGATTGAACATGCAATGAGCAAAAACTTGAGCGTCATCTGCAATGGCAAGGCATTAATGAAACATTTACAAAATCAGGAGCCTGGGCGCAAAGCGCGATGGCAAAGTAAAGACTGTAAGCAAGAGTGCAAACACAAAGCCTAGGCGCAAAGCGCGGCGGCAAACAGAAGACTGTAAGCAGGAGTGCAAACGCAAAGTCTAGGCGCAAAGCGCGGTGGCAAACAGAAGACATGATAGAAAGTAAATGACAAGGATCTCGAAATCGCGTCCTTGAGTTAAATGTGTACTCGTATAAACATATATATATATATATATATATATATATATATATATATATATATATATATATATATATATATATATATATATATATATATATATATATTTTAATTATACTTTTTAGTTAATTAAACTCAATTCAATTGTCCAAGTCCTTCGTGCAATCTTCCCCTACCTTGAAGTATCGCGAGAAGGTAGTCGCCTGCGAGCGTAAGTGATTGCCGGTTTGGTTTGTGGGACACGAACGGGCTTTGTTGCAACTATAAATATGCGATATTATCATGCAACCAAGATGAAAAGCAATGGCAAGGAGAAGACTCAACTTCTCTGATACACAATGTTGGGGCCAACCATCCCAGTCGACCAAAAAAAAAGGATGGGGCAGAGCCCAATGACCCTTGCCGCCAAAATAACAGGTGCAGGGGCCATCGGCACCCGCAAGTTATTTAAAAAGGCAGGGGCCATCGGCACTTGCTGAAAATTTTAAAAGGGCAGGGGGCCATTGGCCCCTGCTGGAATGAGATGAAGGGTAGGGAGCAGGGGTTGCAAGCCCCTACTGTCAGCTACCAATGGGGAGGCAGGGGGTTGCACCCTTGCCTTCAGACAGCGAGGGCAGGCAGGGTTGCACCCCTGCCTGATAAACTAGAAGAGAGGCAGGGCACTTCGCCCCCTACTTGTCAAACATGCAAGGAGGCAGGGGCTTGGCCCCTGCCTGATGAAATGCAAACAGGCAGAGGGCGAAGCCCCTGCCTGATGCTAGGGAAGAGCGAGGCAAAGGGGCTTGCCCCTGCCTGCCGAAAACCAGTGAAGGCAGGGGCGATGCCCCTACCTAAAGAGAGAAGAGGCACAGGGAGGGGGCTCAACCCCTCCCTGTCGAAAAAGGGGTGCAGGGAGGGGCTCGACCCCCTCCCCTGCCGCTACAGACAGCAGGGAGTAGGGAGGGGAGCTTGACCACCTCCTCTGTCGAAAAAGAAGCAGGGAGGGGTTGGGCACCTCCCCTGCTAAAGGTGGTCGAGGGAGGGGGTTCAACCCCTCACCTTACCGCAGGGAGCACAGAGAGGGCTCTACCCCTCCCTTGCCGGAAGGAGACGCAGAAAGGGGGCTCAACCCCTCCCCCGCTAATACGGCATGCAAGGAGGGGCTCAACCCCTCCACTGCAAGAAAGGCATCAGGAGGGGGGGTTGGGCCCCTCCCTTGCAAAACACGTCATAGGGAGGGGGCAATGCCCCTCCCTTGCGATTGAGGGAGGCAGGGAGGTGGCTTAGCCCCTCCTTGTGCAAACGGAAAGATAAGGGAGAGAAAAATGGAAGGAAAAGAAAATAAGAGGGGAGGTGGATGCGTACCTGGGGCTGCCGGAAGGAGCTCGTCAGAGGGGAGCTCGCCGGAAGGAGGGGGTCGTCGGTGGCGGTGCTCGGCAATGCAGAGGAGAGGGAGTCAGTCGAGAGAGAGTGAGAGAAACGAGAGAGCAGAAAGGGGAAGGGGTTTCGTAACCCTTATCCTGCCTCACTATCTCTTAAAGACAATGAGAGGCGGTGGCCTCTGGTCGGGTTCAGATCTGGCCTGAATCATTTTTTTTCAGTTTTTACATCCTACCCTCCTTAAAAATAATTTTGTCCACGAAATTTCTATTGCATTCATTGGTCAAAGTACAAGTCAGGGTATTTTTCCCTGATATCAGACTTAGGCTCCCATGTACATTAATTTATTATATGGTGTTGTCAACGTACTTTTACAAGAAAAATCTCTCGATGATCAATGATTGTCACAGGTCTTTCCTCGAACATCAAGTCTTTTTGGATATCCACATCATCGAAATGAATGATGTTCGGCAGGTTGTGAACATATCTTCTCAACATAGATACATGGAAGACGTGAATCTGAGTGTACTAAGGAGGCAACGCCACACGGTAAGCCGCCTCATCGATCTGATCCAGGATTTTGAATGGTCCGACAAATTGGGGACTCAGCTTTCCCTTCTTCTCGAACCAGAAAACGCTCTTTGTAGGAGATACCTTAATAAAAACCATATCTCCCTCTGAGAAAATAAGCTCTCTACGCCGATGATCGACGTAACACTTTTGTCAACTTTGCACGGAGCGAAGATGCTCCTTGATCATCTGCACTTGCTGAGTATAGTGTTGTAGCACTATTGGTGAATCCTGCATCCATTCACCAACCTCGTCTCAGTGAATAGGTGATCGACAAGGCTTCCCATACAAGGCTTCGTATGGGGCCATTCCGATGCTCGCATGATAACTGTTATTATACGTGAATTCTGCCAACCCGATATGAAAGTCTCATTCTCTCTTCCAGTCCATCATGCAAGCTTGCAACATGTCCTCCAAAGTCTGAATCATGCGTTCAGATTGTCCGTCTGTCTGAGGGTGGAAGGCAGTGCTCAATTTCAGCTTTGTGCCTAAGGCCAACTGCGGCTGCCCCTAAAACCTTGAGGTGAACATTGGGTCACGATCGGAGATGATTGACACAGGAACACCATGCAATCTCATAATCTCCTAGACATAGAGGTTCACCAAGCTGTCCAGTGACTGACTGAGACAGATAGGGAGGAAATGCACCAATTTAGTGAGTCGATCCATGATCACCCAAATCGCATCGTGTTTCCTCTGCGTTCTTGGCAAACTGACGATGAAGTCCATTGTGATTTCCTCCTACTTCCACTGTGGAATCTCCATTTGTTGCAACACTCTGTCTGGTCGCCGGTGCTCAATCTTAATCTGGTTACAAGTCAAGCACTTTGGGACGTACTCGGCCACGTCTCGATTCATTCCGCTCCACCAATATCTGCACTACAAATCTTTAAACATTTTTGTGTCGCCAGAGTGAATCATATACTTAGACTTGTGGGCTTTTGCAAGAATCTCTTCTCTCAAATTAGGATCTTCTGGCACCCAGAGACGATCCTTATACCATACACTTTTTTCCTCAGTCAGACAAAAGGGGATATCGGCTCGCCGCGCTAGAGCCTCGAAAAGGTTGGGGCAGTAGGGCTCTAAACTCTAAAATTTGGTGATATAATCCGTCAAACTTGAGTTGCCTTGCTTGAGCTCCAAGAACTCCACCTTCTTATTCTCCCTCGTATGAGGAGGGAAGTAGTTCTCCAAGAACGCTTTTCTAAATGCTTCTCAAGAAATTTTTGAAATTTCCCGAAATTGCACATCATGACCCATGTCCCACGAGCTATGGGCATTGTCCTTCAGTCTAAAGGTCCTGAATAACATCTTCTTATCATCGGGGACTGACAAGACCTTGAACACTCGTTCCACCTCCTTCAGCCAGTTATCGGCCATGTCTGGGTTGGACTTGCCAGCGAAGGTCGAGGGATCAAGCTTCAAAAATCTTTCATATGTCACTGCGGTATGCTGGCACGACTCAGAAAAGGGTGCTTGATCCCTTTGAGAATGAACCTGACCTCGAATTGCGTCAGCCAAAGTGCCAAGGGAATCCATGATGAATCCTTGTTGTTCCGACCACCAGTCCGATGAATCGTCGTTCGAGTCTCGAACCATCCTCAAATCATAAAGGATACCAAAATTAACAATTTTCTTACTCCTAGATATTTAACTTTGAAAGTGTCCTCTTTAGCTTAACGATGCAAAAACAAACACACAAGAAAGAAAATGTATACTCACAGCGTGATGCGGATGCTCAATGGTCAAGGATCCTTGCATCCCTTAGCTCTGATACCAGTCTGTAATGCCCCAAAATTTTAAACTTTCGAACCTTTCAGATTTTGTTTATAAAATCAGCGGAAGACTATTCTTTTATCAAAAATCAAAAAGGCAAACTGACAACTTTGGGCACGTTAGCTAAAAGAACCAAAACTCACTACACATGTTACATGCAAAATACTTGGAAATGCCACTTTCATATAAAGGAGTTCCTAAATTATACAAAATTCGGATATCCAAAGAAAAATCCGTTACAAAACCCAAAAACAACCAGGACACGAGCTAAGAGCAGAAAAAAAAATCTTGAAGCTATCTTGCAATCGCGTCATCGCCCGTGGTGTACCTAATCATCACCTGTACCCATAGAATGAGTTAGTTTCACAAAAAACTAGTAGGTGTATGAGAGAGACTACAGAAAACTGAATGAAGCATATTTAATTAAGCATGCTAAGTTGTTTAAAGTAGAACATCAGTTAAACAGATATACAGTACAAGCAGTGCAAAACAGGTAAGCAGTTCAAAGCAGGTAAGCAGTGCAAAACAAGTAAGCAGTGCAATTGTCAAAATGCAGCATGATGATCTATTTGATCGTAAGTTGTGAACTACCACACAACTAGCAAGTCTCATGACCCATCAACCAGTGTGAACAGACTTTATGTTTCGATAATACTGGCCTGCAGGTGTGTGCAGCCAAAACATAGAAACAACTAAGACTAATTTGAGCATTTGTTACTTTATGTATTTTCAATAACTCGAATAGCTAGTTGAGTCCGCTCCTAAGGGAGACGGCTTTCAACCGAGAGAGAATTCCCTAAAGGCAGGTAAGTAGTGCCACAGATGCATCCAACTTCTGCAGAAGTCACTCAGATCTACCACCTAGGATAATGTCTGGTAGTCCCTTCCACTAACTCTAATGACTGGGGAGGCTGAATCTTTGCTCGTGGGGTGGTTGTCAACAACCTGTCCATTAAAGTTTTTGTACTACTCTGTCCTCTCTCTTAACAGACAACAAGAAACGAATAGGTGCATTAGGAATTGCTTAACTAACGACACATTCTAATGTTGTGGTCTTTCAATCACTCAAGCATCTTGTCTGTGAAGGTGAATCATTCACCATTTGGTGTGATTACAGCATTGTGCATTTAGCACTATTCGAGGTCGCATAACCATCTCATCCGATCATCGCAGTACTAGCATGTAGTGCATGACTACAAGTACTCTAGGATAAAAGGAGTGTAGTTCCTTAATAAGAACCTCAACAAAAGTGTTTCGCAAATATGCAATGTTTCTCAAACACTGCTTGGCAGGAGTGCTCACTCGAAAAGCCAGGATCCTTGCTAAGGATCCCTCTCATGAGACGATGATGTATCGTTAATCCTTCGACTCAACTCTTATCTCAAGAGGAAGAGCGGTAAATTCCCCTTGCATCCTCTCCGAGGATGCCTGATTGAACATGCAATGAGCAAAGACTTGAGCGTCATCTGCAATGGCAAGACATTAACAAAACATTTAAAAAAGCAGGAGCCTAGGCGCAAAGCGCGATGGCAAAGTAAAGACTGTAAGCAAGAGTCCAAACGCAAAGCCTAAACGCAAAGCACGACGATAAACAGAAGATAGTAAGCAGGAGTGCAAATGCAAAGCCTAGGCGCAAAGCATGGTGGCAAATAGAAGATATGACAGAAAGTAAAGGTCAAGGATCACAAAACTGTGTCCTTGAGTTAAATGCGTACTCGTATAAACATATATATGTATATATATTTATTTAATTGTCCTTTTTAGCTAATTGAACTCAGTTCAATTGTCCAAGTCCTCCGTGCAATCTTCCCCTACCTTGAGGTATCACGAGAAGGTAGTCGCCTACGAGCATAAGTGATTGTCGATTCGGTTCGTGGGACACGAACGAGCACTGTTGCAACTGTAAATATGTGATATTAACATGCAACCAAGACGAAAAGCAAAGGCCAGGAGAAGAATCGACTTCTCCGATACACAGGGCTGGGGCCAACCGTCCCAACCAATCTGGAAAAAAAAAGGACGGGGCAGAGCCCAATGACCCTTGCCGCCAAAAGAACAGGTTTAGGGGCCATCGGCTTCTGCTGGAAATTTTAAAAGGGCAGGGGACCATCGGCCCTTGCTGGAATAAGATGAAGGGAAAGGAGCAGGGGCTGCGAGCCCCTGCTATCAGCTACCAACGGGGAGGCAAGGGGTTGCACCCCTGCCTTTAGAGAGCGAGGGCAGGCAGGGTTGTGCCCCCGCTTGACAAAGTAGAAGAGAGGCAAGGGATTTGCCCCTGCCTGGCGAACATGATGAAATGCGAACAGGCAGGGGGCGAAGCCCCTGCCTGATACTAGGGAAGAGCGAGGCGAGGGGGCTTGCCCCTATCTGCCAAAAAACAGTGGAGGCAGAAGTGATTCCCCTGCCAAAAGAGAGAAGAGGCACAAGGAGGGGGCTCGACCCCTTCGTGTCAAAAAAGGGGTGCAGAGAGGGGCTCAACCTCCTTCCCTGTCGTAACCGAGAGCAAGGAGCAGGGAGGGGAGCTCGACCCCCTCCTCTGCCAGAAAAGAAGCAGGGAGAGGTTGGGATCCTCCTCTGCTAAAGGTGGTGCAGGGAGTTCAACCCCTCCCTTGACCGCAGGGAGCACAGGGAGGGCTCGGCCCTTCCCCTGCCGAAAGGAGACGCAAGGAGGGGGCTCGACCCCTCCCTAGCTAATACGGCATGCAGGGAGGGGCTCGACCCCTCCACTGCAACAAAGGCATCAGGAGGGGGGGGGATCCCTTGTAAAGCACGTCGCAAGGAGGGGGCGCTACCCCTCCCCTGTGATTTAGGGTAGTAAGGAGGGGCTTTTGCCCCTCCCTTGCAATTGAGGGCGACAGGGAGGTGGCTTAGCCCCTCCCTACGCAAACAGAGAGACGAGGGAGAGAAAGACAAAAGGAAAAGAAAAGAAGAGGGGAGGTGGATGCATACTGGGGCTACCGAAAGGAGGGGGGTCGTTAGTGGTGGTGCTCGGCAACGTAGAGGAGAGGGAGTCGGTTAGGAGACAGTGAGAGAAATGAGAGAGCAGAGAGGGGAAGGGGTTTCGTAACCCTTTTCCTGCCTCACTGTCTCTTAAAGATAGCGAGAGGCGGTGGCCTTGGGTCGGGTCGGGTCCGGATCCGGCCCGAATCATTTTTTTTCCAAGTTTTTACAGGTGGACCCCTAAAAGGAGTAGTTGAAGACAAGGCGAGATCAATCTGTACTCCAATTAAATATAAAAACATACACAAAATATACATAAAAATAAAAATATGTCTAATTCTTTTACTAATAACATGATTTCATTCCACAAGTACAAAATTACACATGCTTTAATAAAATATATTAATATACATAACCAATATATATTCAATTATTCATAACATATTCAATATAATCAATAAAATATGCTTTCAACCTTTAAGAGAAGCACAATAACACATACATATATAAATAACATATTACATGATTCATAATGTTAAACATGCTTTCAGGCTTTTATAGAAAATCTCATCAGAAACAAAGTAACACACATATATAAAATATATAATCAATTAAAATTAATTATGCATGTTTTTCATGTTTCACTGAAAAAATTTCAAAAGCAAAGTAGAGCACACACACATATAAATATAATAATTAAGCATGTTTTCATGATTTCACATAACAAATCACACAAACACATGAATATACAAATAATTATATATAAACAAAAAAAATAACAATATATTAATAAATAATAAATAACTAAACTGCCCTCGTGCTTAAGCGGGGGCAGCTTAGTCGATGCCTAGTCGACAAAATTGGTACCTTTTAAGGTACCCGCGTAAGAATTGAAAATCCTAGGCATTTTACTTAGCCTAGACCGACTAGGTGGACCAGCCAGTGTCTAGTCGAGGCTTTTGACTACATAGCTAAAAGTTTAATCACATGATTTCATATTCGCATAAATATGTGGCGAACATCCTAATATTCGCATAAATAAGTTACGAATATCTTGATGTTTGCATAAATATGTTGTGAACCTCCTAACGTTCGTAGATTTACAAGACTATAAACTTTCAAAGGTTTATAAGATATTTTATGCGAATGTCGGAAGGTCTCATAAATATCATGTGAAACTCCTTAATTTGATTTTAACCATATTTTGAGGTTCACAATATATTTTTGAAATGTCAGAAGATTCACAACATATTTATAAGAACATCAGGAGGTTTACAAGATATTTGTGCAAACGTTAAGAGGCCTGCACAAATGTATTTAAATGGTAAAATGGTCTAAATAAGTAAAAAACAAATGATTTTAGACACCGATAATTTTGACATATTTATGGGTTTTTGCAAGAACATGTCATTTTTAGAGGACAGTACACCCAACAATATAACATTATCTCTCACATGTTTCCTGAGAAATTGGATTAGTAATAAGTATCTGCCCTTCGTTTGTCGAAAAAAAACCATAAACAAGAAGAGAGAGAGAGTAAGAGAGAGAGAGAGAGTTAATTTTGCAAGAAAATCTATATAAATATGAACAAAGCCATCACCAACTGTAATATCATGTGTTTTCTACTATGTTAAATTCTGAGATTTCAGAAAATTTGGCTAAGTGTTTTGATAAAGTTGATATAATCTTCAATTTTAGGTGGCACCAGCTGAGTCTGAGCGTGGCCGAGGACCCATTGACAAGACCTAAATGAGCCAATTATGATTTGGTAAAACTTTTTATTTTTGACCTTTGAAATCAAGCAAAATTCAGGTTAAATTTAGGAAAAATTTAGGTAATATATCATTAGATACGTCCCGAAATTCTAAAAAAATTAATATTTTATTTTTTAAAATTTAGGCTATGGTTGGCCCGCGCATTTTTAAAAAAATGACCAAACTTGATGTGATTGGTTGTAGATCAGATTGGATTGGATCCAATCCAATCCATTTTACCCAAGTTAATATGGATCCGGACTCAGTCCAAGATCCATATTAAATAAGATCTAGTCCAGTTTGAGATTCATATAGATATTGGATATGAATTTGGATATTGAATTCAGATGTGAATCTGAAATCCAATTCCAACCAAATTAAAGTTTTAAATTCAATATAAAGGTTAAATTGAGTTAAAATCCATGTTAAGAAGACTCCCAGAGGGGTGAGATACCCTTTAAAACTTTCTAGAAATTTATTATTTAATAAATAATAATATTAATAATTTATTAATTATTAAAATTTTATTAATTCTAAAAATTTATTTTTGGTATGACAAAATTCTACATTTCTTTATATAGGGATTCTAGAAAAGCCCAAATGGAGTTCAAGTAAAATAGTAAAACAAAATAAAATATCAAATGAATAAAAAATAATTAAAAAGGAAAGAAGAGGTTAGAGATAGAGTTCTACATTAGAAGAACTCTACCTCATAGCCAAATGGAAAACTCGAGAAGGGACATCACTCTCTCTCTAGAAGACATTTTTTTTTTTATAAAAGGGTCTAACTTTCCCCTCTCTGTAGATTTTGTTTTCTAGAGAGAGAGGATGAGAGGAAAAGAGAGAAGAAGAAGAAAGAGAAGAAAGAAATGAGGATCATTTCCATTCCGATCGCCCGACAAAGATTTTCTAGTTCTTTTTCTATCTTCCATCCATGGTACATGTTCCTCCCTTGATTTGAATGGGGGAAAATGGTCTAAATCCAGTTTATGTAAGATTTTAGAGAAAAAAAAGAAAATTGGAATTAGAATACAAATATATATATATATATAATGTTGATTATGTATATATATACATATATATATGATCATTTTTTCTTTCTTTTTCAATCGATATATATATATATATATATATATATATGATTGTTAAATCGGCCATTTATTTCTTTTTTAGCATGTACATACTTCGTGATTTCATGCTTATATTGTTTATGTTTTAAAGCTGAATCCATGTTATTTTTCTGCATATTTTAAGAACTCAAAAAGAAAATTTGATTTGCCACTATACATGTGGACAGGTCTGGACAGATCTGTCCCATTATGCATGTAGACAAATCTAGACAGATTTGTCCTACTGTCCATGTGGACAAATTTGGACAGATCTGTTACACTGTGCTTGTGAACAGATTTTTGGATAATAGGCTAGGCCATTCAAAATTTATGTTTTATATTCGTCATATCATGATTAGATCTGTGTTTTTCTTTAGATTTAATAACCTGTCCAGATTGTGTATTAATCAAATCATATGGGTCATGCATTTTAGAATTTTAATAACCGAAACTAGTTATGTGTTTAGAATAAATCTTATCATAAATTGTATATGCGTGTGGGAGTTTGTTTAATGACTAGGTTTGTTTATGTGTTTTGGATTTCTCATTTATGTGTTTTAGAGATGTTAGTAGCCTAACCTATTTGTGTGTTTTGGACTGGATAATCGCTTGCACTTTTTATGCATATTGGATTATTAATCACTTAAAATTGTTTACGTGTTTGTGATATTATTAGCATAAATAGATTTTTAATATAAGTTCTATAAAATTTGATATGTAGTATCCCTGTTCAGACTTATTGCATGTTCCGTTTCATTAAACCTGCAGTTTTTTTTATGACTACATGTTCAGTTATTTTAAGCTTGGTTTTTGGGTGTACGTGTGTCGTATGCAAATATGCAAATTAGGTTAGTGGTGTATGTTGTGTGCACATAGGTAAACCTGATTTCCTTTGGTGTGTGTCGTATGAACACAATTTAAGAAACATGATCAGATTCATTAGCAGGTACAACCTAAGGTGTTGATCATGGCACAATGTCGTATACTATGAACAATACACTGTTGTGCATAGTGGGCAGCAACAACACGTTGTTGGTTGCCTTAGTGCACCAGTAACATACTGATTTACAACATGTTATTGTGCAAAATGTATCATACTATGTTCAATTCAAGTTGCTATTTGCAAGTGTACAAGCTATCCAGGCTTATGAATTGCTTGAACACCTGCAATCTGATCGGGTCTGGCAATGATTGCATTGGTGTGTTCTGATTAGATTTGTTAAATGGCAAGCCTTGTGCAACCCGACCAGATTGCCATGATTTGTGGCACTTGGATTTTTGTTCATATTAGTAGTATGGTATGTTTTGTTTCACTGAACTATGTAGTTGTGTTCTGTATCATGAGCATGCCCAAATTTGTTGCATGAATGGCAAAAGTGTTATTGGTTATATATGCTCATACAATTGAATATTTTTTTGGCATAAATGTGCATATCATGAACATAAAATTCTGAAGTTATTTTGATGTTGCATTAACATGATCATGTGCATGTTTGGATGTTATGCATGAGATGAATCATGAAAGAAAAATGCATGTTGCAAGCAATTGATCATATGCATATGCAATTTGGTTTATATGTGCATTCTTGATTATGTGTGACTGAATGTGCATTCTTGATTGTGTGTGACTAGATGTGCATTGTGGACATGTTTCAATAGTTGTGTGTGAATGTTCACTGAGAATTTTACTTAAGATGCATCAGTGGTCAGATGTGAACCACTACATGCCATGTGGGCCAGGAGCATGTGTGGCTCCAAGATTAGTATTTATGCATTGCAAAATTCACTTTTAAAATTATTGGCTTTCTAAATTAATTACACTATTAAAATTATAGCGGGTCAGGTCTTATGTTGTGTTTTGCATGTTGATTTGCAAAACTATTCTTTTATAAAGAATTGGACTTTTGTTAAAAAGATAAAAGAGACAGATAGTGTAATTAACATATTTCTTCTTGAATGTCCCTTCCACAGTGTGGGAATCCTGGATGGCGGTTTTAGGAAAACTGTTGGGATACTAAAACTCTGTATGTGATTGTGCCCCTGAACCCGATATGGTGATTCACCTCCCAGCCACTGTTTTAGGGAGTTTTCAGTCACTTTGCCTGGGGGTGAAGTTGTAGGCACAACTGTTGTTATTGGTATATGATCATGCATATATTTGCATCTTATACATATATTTTTATGCATGATTCATCAAAAAATTGCATTAAAAACTCGTTCTTATCACTGTTTTTGAGAAATTGCTTTAAAATCAAAATAAAGATAAAATCGCATATTTAAATCCTTCCCTGCATTTTTTAGAGTTTTGATCAGTTTAGAAATTTTTAATTATTAGTCTAATTAGTTTAGGAGTTCTCAAATAATATTTTATGTAGAAGTGTCCTTTTTATGAAATAAAATTTTTTAGTGTGTTTTAGAATTTCTGAAAATTAATTGAGGTTTTTAGAAAAACATGTTTTTTTTACCTAATTTTTAGTACAAAAATCCAATCCATATTTTAATTTGAATATTGGATCCAATGTTGGATCTGATGTCCATTTTCTATCTCAGACCTGGATCTTTTGTCCAATTCATTCTATTATCCATATCTAGAGTCCAATTTACTTTTTGAACCTGGAATGTCTCATTTAATATCCAGGATCCAATCAATCATTCCCAGATCTATTTTCATCTGGATCCACCTTCTGATCCATTCAGAAGAATAATTGGATCAATTTTTGAACTCAAACTTAGATTCATTTCTATATCTGATATCTGAGATCCAATTTTATCTCTTGGATTTCTGATTCAAATCCAAGATCCAATTCCATTTCTAGGCTTGATTCGATATCCAAATCCAATTCCCAAACCCAATTTTCATCATGAGCCTGGATTTTTCATTTTATAAATCCATATTCAAGGTTCGATCACCATTTTGGACCAAATTTCCTTCATTTTTACCTTCAATCGAGATCCAAATCTATTTTTTATTCAAAACCTCGGATCCAGATCCTTTTTAAGATTTAATTTCAAAATTAATCCCCTCATTTCAAAAACGAATCCTGTATTTTTCTCCTTTAAAAATCGATATTTCAAAACTAGATCCACTTTAAAATCTTAATTTGGATTTCAAATATCAAATGAATCCAGATCCAAATTCAAGATCCAATTTTTATCCCAATTTCAAAAACAATCCTTGAATTTCAAATCCAAATTCAATGTTTTTGCAAATTCTTTTAAAATTTAATCTGGATCAAGTTTTTAATTCAATTTGGATTTCAAAAAAAAAATCAAAATGGATCTTAGATCCAATTGAGATCCATTATCTTTAATTTTCAAATCCCTTTTATTTTTCACCTTTTTATTTTCCTATTATTTTTAAATATTTCATTTTTAGTTTTAAAATTAAAAAAAGGAAAAATATATTTTCTAAAGGGGACGCCACTTGGCATTTTTTTCAAAATTCCATTTAAAAAAAAAACTATTTTTGTTAAAAACTCTTGTTTTTAAAACTCATTTTAACCTTCCTTTTGTTTTTAAAAACCCACATGGGCACCCACTTGCAAAGTGGTGCCATGTGTAAAACTTTTTTAAACTTCCCACATTGCCCTCTTTAAAAATTGAAAAATGACCCACATGGGGGGGTCGAACCCCCTTGTGGGCTCTAAGGGTGACATGTGGAGGATCCTTCTAGAGGCCCCTCCACATCAGCCCTATCTTAACTAACCCACCATTTTGACATGCCTAAAATACCCTCCATTTGGGCTATAAATAAACCCCCTAGGTGGGTCGAATTTCCATCACTTGAAGCTCTTGGATTGTTGAGAGAAGAAGAAGCCTTCCTCCTCCTCCTCCTCTTCAGCCAAAGTAAGCCTCCTCTCTTTCGTAATTTCAAATTTTTCTTTTCTTCTTTTATTTCTTTTATTTCTTTTATTTCTTTTTCTTTTGCAATTTTTGATTTTTGATCTCTCTCGCTCTCTCTTTCTTACATTTCCATTTCAATTTCAATTTCAATTTCAATGCAATATGATATTTAACATTGTAGATCTGAAGCATATGCATTTGAATTTCTAATTTGATCATTTGATTCATGCATTTTGATCATTGATCTATGCATTTTCATTCTAGCCATTTAGATTGTAGAAATTTGATCTTGTATAGATCAAATCTCACTTTCAATTGGCTAAATCAATTTCAATTTATGCTTTAGCACTTTGATTTTAATTTTAGATATTTTAATTCTTATTTTGCATCATTTTCATCATTCGTCCATCATAGATCTTATTTTTTCTATTTGATCCATGCATTGATCATGCTTAATTTCATTCAATCATGTGTAGAATGCATTTTTCAATTATGGCCTGATTATAGATCCAACATTTCATATGGATTTAGATGTCATTTTGATCTCATTTTTTTACAGTAGTTTCATACATATGTTCATGTGATCTTCACAAAAAATCATGGCATTTGGAGATCATTTGACCCATTTTCAAAAATCCAATTTGAAACCTATTTTCCTTGCATTTCCTGTAAGTCTCTAGGTTGTTGCATTAATATCTCAAGTTTTAAAAATGATTTTTAAGATCTGTAAAATGGACAAGTTTTTATAACTTGTCTAAATTTTGTAGAATCAAATTTGGCCACAATTGAGTTTGTTTAAGCCCTCATTTATTCCAAACACTCTGACTAGTTTTCTGCAAAATTCATTTCTGCTAATTCCTGTTTTTAATTTTCAATGTCTAATCAAAGATCACAATTCCAATTTTTCTTTAATAATTATTTAAATTTATTAATTCTAGGATGTTTCTAGGGTGGTTAAGACTCTTCATATCATTTTTTATGCATTTTTATGGTTGAATTTCATCTCATTCATGGCATTCTTCAAAACCGATTATATATAAATGCACACTTTATGTTAAAATGAAGTTAAATTAGGCATTTTAGCATTTTAAAATTTAATTTTCGAGTATAATTCATATATTTCATAAATTAAAAATATTGTTCATCAACTTAGAATGCCTTATCTTCATTTCAATAAGTTTTGGAGTTTATTTGTTTTTTTTATTTCAATGATTTTCAATGTCTCTTTTATAAAATCTTCAAATTCAAAGTTATATTCATTTTAAATTCAAACTTCAAAGTAAAGTTTGATGTTTCAAGACTCAATTTAGAAAATTTGAACTCCAAATATCTTTGCATTTAGATTTCTTTTATTTTTGAAGCATAAAAATCTATTTTGGGCTATTTTCCTTCAAATTTCCAACATTGAAGGAAAATTCATAAAAACCTACATTTATTTCTAACAAGTTTGCAAATTTTGCAGGAATTTTTGAGTTTTATTATTTTATCAATTATTGTAATTCAAGGGTTGTAATTGAATAATTAATGAGAATTTTACTTTATCTTTAGTTTATGAATGGATGAGCATATAGTTTAATTTTCATTTCCATGTTAATTTGTTTCATTTTTTTAATTTCAAATACACTATGGTAAAACAAGAATGGCACGTGCACCACCTTAATAAAGGTTGATAAACTAAGTAAAATATATATTTGTGGTCATAATCAGAATATGAATAATACTTAAATTTATTATCTTTTATTAAGAAAAATTTGACCTACACTCTTAGGTCATTTTCAAAAATCATTTTTCTTTTCTTTCTTTATTAGAATTCAAATAAAAGTTAATTCAAAGTATATTTGTGGCCATATTCATGGATATGTAAAATAAATAATTTTTTTTTAATTCTATAAAGGCACAAAAATTCCCTTTTAAAAATAAAATTTTAAATAAAAGAAGAATTTTCAATAAAAATCCTTCAAAACTTTTTATAAAATATTGCATTATTACTTAGGATAGAATTGTATCATTTCATTATTTTACATTTTCAAAATTATTCAAAATATTATCAATTTCAAAGTATTTTCCAAGTGATTTTTGAAATCTATTTCATTCCATTTTCAAAGTAAACTTAAAGTTATTTTTGAAAACCAATTTCAATTTTAAAGTTATTTTTCAAAATCATTTGCAAATTCAAAGTGTTTTTAAAATTATTTTCAAATTCAAAGCATTTTCAAAATATTTTTCAAGTTATTTCAATCTAATTTCAAGACCTTTTCAAAGTTAATTTCGATTATTTTCGAAATATTTTTAATGTTATTTCAATTTATTTTCAAACTATTTTTCAAAGTTATTTTCGAATATAATTTCCAAATTTAAATTCAATTTTTGAAATTATTTTCAAATTTCAAAGTATTTCATTCTAAAAATTCAATTTAAAAAGCATTCTTTTAAAATATTTTCAAAGATTTCAAATCATTTTTTAAAATCATTTCAAGATATTTTCTAAGTAGTTTTCGAAAGGTTTTCAAACTAATTTCAAGTTATTTTCAAAGTTAATTCTAATTCAATTTTGAAATATTTTCAATAATGATTTCATTCAATTTTCATTCAATTTTTAAATTCATTTCTAATTAATTTTCAATCATTTTTCCAAGTTACTTTCAATTCATTTTCCAAACATTTTCAAAACAAATTCAGAGTTATTTTTGAATTTATTGCAAAGTGATTTTTTTAAAATAATTTCAAAAATTTCTAAGTCAATTTCAAAGCATTTTCCACAAGGACTTTCTAAATATTTTCTAAGTCAATTTTGAAATTTACTTGGAATGCAATTTCGAAATATTTTCTAAGTATTTTCAAAACAAAATGATTTTCAAAGCATACATCATGTTTTAAAAACTATGATTTTTCAAAGTTCATAGTACAAGCATGATTCTATGAGCATTTAGGACTTAGAATAATTTCTTAGGCAAATTTAGGCAAAGCAAAGACATAAATTTGATCCTTGATTCAATTACCCTTGGTAAAGGCGTCAGAAATGGTTGAACCTCGTACCGACGAGCGAGCCCCGTCTTCCCATTTTTTCACATTTTAAAAAACGAAGGTGAGTTATTTAAAAAAAAACTATTTAAAAAAAGATTTCATCAAAAATGTTGAAATGCAAAAGATTGAGAAAAATTTTACATGGATACAGAAGTTTGTGGCCGTGATAGGACTCATCTTTATCTGATCGAATTAATGCCTTTGCCTTGTTTAAATTTGTCTAAATTATTATTCTTTAAATGTCAGCTTCATTTCTTGCAAACTTAGAAGCCCTAGAATCAAACCCAGCTGACATGGATGCATATAGACTTGAACATGGTTTGGTAGGACCGAATTGAGGAGATTTATTCATGTTCACTTAGACTTAGGTCAAATACAACTCTCCTCAATCTAGGGATTTAATGCAAACATTGTATGCAAGTGTATGCTTCTTATAAACTTTCAAAATTCTATCTCTTTAGGACCTTGCATTAGAGCCATCTGATTTCTTACATGCTTAATCATTTTTTTAAAACATCTCCTTCCTATATCGTCTTGGTCTTCATGTTGCTGGGCTTTCTTTCAGAACCATAGTTCAGGACAAAGCCTCACAACTGGGCCACTTATTTGGGATAATCACCCTCTGCCACGTACCAAGGGCCATAGTCCAAAGTATATTGACAGACGCTCAAGGATGTTGGAAAACTATTACCTTAGAACCAGAGAAATTATTCTTATGTTGCGTACTTCAAGCTTCAGCTTGAGTATATCGGCATATCTTGATTGAATTTAGATTATCTAAACCTTAGAGTTAGGATTAAGGTCCTACAAGCTTTTTCAAATCTTGCATATTAGAGTCAGCTTTTTAGGGAGTGTTGTTTACGCATCCTTGTTTGTATAATATTGCTGTGATTCTATTATTTTTGTTTATTTCTTATAATTTTTAATATTTTAAAATAATTTTTCTCAAACTCTGGATATTTCTTCCAAAATTTTCTTTCTATTTTTCAAAATCCAGGTGTATATTTTCTTCTTTCTCCATTCTACAGATCGATTTTCTCAAAACCCTGGAAATCCTTTTCTAAATTTCTCTTGATTTTCAAAACTCCAGGTATATATCCCTTTTCTTCCTTCTGGATCTCGATTTTCTCAATTCTATTTTCTATTTTTTAATAAAGTCCTGCATTTTATCATCGTTCTAATCCTTTCTATTTTTTCCTCAGTCTAAATCAATGGCATCCATTTCACTTGATACCATCTTTCCCAAAGACCATATCTCATATGAGATAAGGCAAGGGTTTTCAGATCATCGGGTCCTTCATACCAGTCCATTCTTTCCACGTTGGTACTATTCTTGGTTCTCCAACTTCTCACGTATGTTTTTGAACCACCTGGATGACTGTGGATTGGATCTGGCATCGGTGGTAGGCAAGTCGATCATCAATGAGAATCTCATTCAAGTTGTGGCAGAACGATTGAATCCTCGTACATACACATTTTGGTTTCCATGGGGAGAGATGACCCTGCTTATGGATGAGTTTAATGATAGTATGGGATTACCGGAGCCAGCTGGACAGTCTAATGATCCCATCGAGCAACAATTTTTTATCAATGTCAAAGGAGTAGATGTTCAATATGCATTAGCCCGAACGACGAGACGTAAATCCTAGCCACTAATTGATGTCTTCTTTTAAATCGTTGTAATTTTGAAAAGATTTTTATATGTAAAACATGTGAAAACCAGACATCAAATAATAAAAACCAGTTCTCACTAGTGGATGAGACCGGGTCGAACTCAGGGAACGGGAATATGTCGTATTCAAACACACAAATCTAAACTATTCTTTATTGCTGAATTATTAAATGGAAAATGTGCGAGTAAAGTAAAAACAACTATCTATTACAACAAATGAAATCCCTTTCGCAGAGGGCGTAAAATGCAATATTTACAAACCCAGAATCAAATTCCTAATTCTAAACTGAAAATAACAACTTCTACTTATGTGCTTCCCGTGTCACATATGCGCTTCAACTCCAATTCTATGCTATCCTGCACAAATAAAATGAACACAAGCAGTACCAGAGATAGAAGTAAAAACAATATTAAACTAGCTAAATGCTAAAAACACTGAAATATATCATCAAAAGAATCTAATGACCATTAAAACTATATTAAACTAATGTTAATTAACTAAGTAATTCTAAAACTAAGAGTAATATAAAAGACAACTAAGCAAATTTCACAAAACAGAGAATTCAATTAACTGACCTAATTAACAAAACAGAAAATTCAATTAACACATGAATTGTATATAACTGACAATTCAATTAACAATTAACACCTAATTAACACAAGAAAATGCAATATAAAAAAAATACATAAACTTAACGATACACTGAAAAAATGTAAATGAATTGAAATGCAAAAAAAAATAGACAATGCATGTAATGAAAGACAAGAGGTTCAATAAAATGAAAAACAAACGGAAATTCTGGAAGAACAAACTGCAATTAAAAAAAACTATATGAAGGAAAATTATTAACAATTCAACTAAACAAGAATAAAAAAATTTGAAAAACTAAAACAGGAATTAGAAATGGAAGAGACAGGAATTAATTGTAAAAACAAAACAGGAAAATGACTGAATTAAAAACAGAAAATACATGTATAACAAGACAGGAACTTAGCAAAATAAAACAAAATGAATTTAGAAGGTGAAAAATAGGAAAACAGCAAGTAAAAAAAAACAGGAAAAACAAGAAAATTAGTAAACGGACAAAACAGAAACACTAAGAAAAAAAAACAGAAAATGAAAAAATTAGAAACAAAAACAAAACATTCAAAAACAGAAAAACTAAAAATAACTGAAAAACAGAAATTGAATAAAAAATAAAACAGAAACATGAAAAAATTAAAAACATGAAATTTGAACTGTAAAGAGACAGGAAATGATTTTAGTAAATGGACAAACAAGGATCTACAATTGATCAACAGGAATTTCAGAATGAAAAAAAAAATCAAAACAGGAAAAAAAATACTTGAACGATAGGAAATTAAAAAAAAACTGAAGATCAGCAGGAATCTACTCTATGTGATGAATGAAAACAGGATTTAACAGCAGATAATAAACTACTTATGAAACTAAAATGCTAACAAACAAATTAACAACATTACAAATGAATTAAAGACATCTAAATAACGAATCAACAAAACAACAAATCGGACAATGAACGGAAAAAGGAAAAAAATCTGAAACAACAACTATCAATTTTTTTTCTTTTTATTTTTCTTTCTTTTTTTTTCAGAACTAACACAGCACGATTGAACAGGAAGAAGAAGAAGAAGAAGAAGAATCAGACTTACCGTGACCAGAGGGGTTAGGAAAGAAAGGTTGGCCTCCACCGTCCACGCCATCACCGGATTGAGTAGCCACCACCACCACCGGCTGGAAGAGATAGATAAATAGGGAGAAGGGGAAGGAAGGGCAAGGAAGAGGCCAGCGATGGTGGAAAATGGTGATAAGAGAGGGAAGAGAGGGAAAGAGGGGAAATAGGAGAAGCTCTGGCGTACAGGGTGAAGACGAGTTATTTTTTCATTTTTTCATGGTTTTAAAAAGCCCAAACCGGCTTGAACCGGTTTGTAACAATTTTTCCGATTTTTTTTTCTAAAGACCCAAACCGTGTAAACCGGTTTGTTTTAATTTTTTCAAAAATCTAAAAAACTATTTTAAAGAATTTTATTTGCTAAAAACCTCAAAACTAAACTAAACTGCTCTAATCTAACTCTACTTATTATTATTATTATTATTTATTTTATTTTTATTGAAAACTAAAACTAAACTACTATCTTAATATCAAACATTAAAATATGTACTAAAATATACAAATAAAGCTATTTTCATACATTTTCTGTTTTGAAATCATTTTAGCTCATTTAACGAAAACAAGCATAAAATTGGGTTTTTAAAATATTTTTTCATAAAATCATGCATATTTTAATGTTAATTCACCTTGAAACTCCATAAGAGCTAGTTCAAGTGCCATTCGTGTAGACCATAGTAAATTTGTAAAAATATGCATGAATTGACAAACATAGCAGTTATATATCAAAGTTTAAAACTATATGCAATGCAAATCCTAATCTAAGCAGAAATTGAAATTCTTATTCCAAATTTAATTACAATTTACATCACTAATTGAATTTAAATACAGAAAATTAAAGTCTTCAATGTCTCTGCAAAACTAGAAAAATGGATTAGTGAAGATATGTTGGCTTTTCTAGGTTTATCCAGCAATATCTGGAAATTGCTGGATTTTGCTAGATATAAGCCACTTTCCATGATTCCCAGATATAAACTTAATGAAATATGAAATAAAACTAAGTAAATAATAAAAATGATATTTGAAAATTCAAAATTGGGGTCAAAATGACCAAAATACCCCTGATAGCAAGACTATGGCCTCGAAATCAGGGTTTTCAGAAAGATATTTTGTAAAATGCAAGTTTTAAAATTCAAATAAGGATAACTTGAACCAAAAATGATAGGACATGATTAAAAATATAAAAACTAGGGTTTAGAATTTCTAAATTGAGGTCAAATGACCAAATTGCCCCTGATAGCAAGACTATGGTCTTGAAATCAGGGTTTTCTAAAATAAATTTTGGTAAAAACTTTGGGTTTAGGGTTTAAATGAAGTCAAATAAGCATAAAATTAATCATGAAGCATCCTAATATGATTCTAAGCATGAACAAACCCTAAAAACATGAACTTATACACCAAAATAAAAAAATATCATGAAAATCACAATTTTTGCAGTGTTTCTGGATCCTACAGGTACCCTGTTTTGCAATTTGATCCATTTAAGCATCAAATGGATTCCAAAGTTTATAAAAATTGGCACCTGCACTTATTATAACCCTAAAATCAGATTGGAATTGTAAAAATATATTTTTATAATTATTCCAACTCAAAAATTGTATTAAAACCCTAAAATAAGCCATTTTTGTCCATGGTCACAGACCAGTTTCAGTGTTAGACCCAAATCAGGGAACAATTCACCATAGAAATTTTTGAAATTTTACAGAGGTAAACTAGACATAAAACAGAGAATCTCACTTTTACAGATTGGAAAAATCATCTTCGATGAGGGAGAAACTCTTCTGGCAATCCAGACTAAAATTTAATGAATATAAAATTGGTTAAAATAGGTACTTCCGATAGAAAATACAGAATATATATCAAACTTAATCAAAAATTTCTGAAATTTTTTCACTGAATAGTAGACATAAAAAAAATGAACTTCCTTTTTTACAGATCCTAAATCAGATCTATGATTTGATATCTATGATCAGCACAAGTCAGATTAGGGTTTTGGTAAACCCTAACGAGTTTTAAATTTTTAATCCAACTTTCTGTCAGAGGAAAAATACCAATCACAGGCAAAAAATTATCAAAATTTCACAATATTTCCCTTCTTACCCTTGGCTTTCCAAAATTTCTAAGAGGTTCCTTTCAGGTGGGGCCCACATGGAATATTCTGTGGGTACCATAAGATATTTTTTGAGGAATATTTTTTTGGGTCCCACCAACATTTTCGTGGGTCCCATAAAAATTTTGGGTTTTCGATGAT
This sequence comes from Nuphar pumila, assembly GCF_984573655.1. NCBI lineage: Eukaryota > Viridiplantae > Streptophyta > Magnoliopsida > Nymphaeales > Nymphaeaceae > Nuphar > Nuphar pumila. The sequence continues at coordinate 32,500,624 of NC_143256.1, read as the reverse complement.
TTTTTTTGAAAAATTTTTAGTACGCCATTCTCTTCATACTGAAGTAACTAAGAAAGTTGGCTTGTACAAATCTCTTGATTTTATTTAGGGAGAAAGCTATGACTCCCTGACTGTTTGAGCATATATTCATGAAGATACGAATATCCTAAGTATAACTGGTTCATAGAAATCAATTTGTTTCGCATTTTGAGTTTAAATGTTATTTTCACCTGTAAATGCCTCATGAATTTATTCAAAAGATGCTGAAAAACTACGAGTCTTACATAAATGATTCAAACTAATATTCGGATTTGGATGTTGAAAATCTCAAATCAGATATGCATTTATAAAAGTAAATGGATTCACATATCCTTCAAATTCAGATATTTGTTGATGCGGATAAATCTAGACCTAGATCCACCAACCCTCCCCAAGACCAAGTGGCCCTTGTAGGACCCACCTAGGGAGGTTGACTTCCTCCCTTTTAAATACCTAGGTGAACATGTAACGCTCTGAATTTTTAAAACAAAGCTAAGTTAAAAATTTCATGATTTTTTTTTCTTTTTCTTCTTCTTTGCAACAAAACTTAAAAAAAGTTTTAGCAACGGAAATGGACGATAATGAGTCGTCGGTTTTAGAAAACTTAGGGCAAGTCACATGTATATGGCCAAGCACTCATTGACCACCAAGGTGTTTTATTTATCAAAAATATTTTTTTATTACAAACATCACTGCTTGGAAAAGCAATATTTAGTTTTAATAAAGGAAGCAGTACAACACTGTCTAGAGAAACCCTGGAACTTGATGCCGTCTTGCTCTGCATATCGTATCACAGGTTCAAAACCTGAAATCCCCATTAAGTGGGGTCAGGACCACTGCTGGTCTGGTAAGCAAGCATTCATCCACACATTCACATCAAGAATGTGGAAAGGCATAAACCACTCAGGGTCACAGTTCGCAACAACGATACTCAAGTTTCCACGACTTAGCGTATATCGCGAGAGCCTCCTTAAAGCTACAAGTTGAACAATCTCGCTCAAGTCTCCACGACTTAGCGTAGACCTCTTCAGGGTCTCATTTGGGATGTCAAGTCAATTCTCCAAGACTTAGCACATCTATATCCCACGAACCCAAGCATGAGCTCCTCGAGCTTAGCTTAGTCGTGCGGATACAAAATGGGTCTTTGCTTTATCAGTCAAGTAGTATACCGATCATGACACCTTTCTCAAGGTTATATAGGACTTGACAGAACAACATTCATTCACTCATACATTCATACATCGCTGAACTTAGAGCTAATGCATTGTTTCGATATTAGCGGTTCACCCCCTAGTACACAGAAGAAGTTTTGTCCAGGCATCAACGTGACATTATGGGGGTTGATTATTCTATGTATTTTAGATACCTTAGAGGCTTGTTGACCATATCCATGGTAGGGTGGTAGAACTCATACCGGGATAACCCTACTAGGCCGGTTCGGATGCATCTTCTACTATAGTAGTTGGGTTCAATCCTTAGATATTTAAGGATAACCACGACCTCCAAACCCTCTAAGTGACGGGAGGCACCTTAAACTCTATCAGGTTCAAAATCAAATACATCACAGTATGCCACGGTGAACAATAGTCCTGAAGGGGTCTGCCGGTTTGACCATTACTTGTCGGATATTCGCATGTCATTCGGGCAAGCCAGTGCCTCCAGCACTGAAGACATATGTACCCGACCCCATTCAGTATTCTCCAACATTATCAAAACCATGGGGTCTGCGACCATAAGTCTTATTCATATATATTTTTAACTCTGCTCTCAGCATCTACGGTCATCACGAGCACCTCACCTCTTTAGAGTAAACAACGTACTCTGGCTCTTTGACCCTTACGAGTCTAGTTGTGTAACAATATCTCAATGAGCATGCCTATGACACGATCTCAATAGATCGACTACTCAACGTATATCACTGTAATGAGCATGTGGCCTAGTCAAGGTACAACAACTACTCCGGCTCTTCGGCCCTTACGAGTAAAGTGCTCTTATAAGCGAACATGGGGATGAGCCATTTTAGCAGTGTCCCGACAACAAGGCATCCTCGTGTCATTCAACTGGTTCAGGCAAATCTTTTGCCCACCAATTCGACAACACTTTCCCTACTTTGACGACAGAAGTGTGACGACCCTTTCTACGTTGTAAAAAGTACTTGACAGAATTTGGGCAGCACCTCCTCTATAAGATGAAGTAACATGCTATGCTCTTTCTGAGCTAGTCTTCAAAAATTTCAGCAACACTTCCTCTCTTTGGTAGAGAAAGCGTGTGTTTCTTTTAATCTTGGTGAGCATCTTTTCAAAAAAATTTGCAGCATTTTCCCTTTTTGACGGAGAAATCGCTACGCTTAACTTGGGGTTGAATGCACTCCATTGTGCATACTTCACATCCATCAAGGTTCATTGGAACCTTGGGCCATAGCCAGGTCATGCGCAAGTGACTTTGGTTTTTACGAAAAAATAGTTTTACGTAAAAGCAAAGCCTTTCCAATAGAGGATTTATTCGTCAAGCAGAATCTTGATCGATGAGCGGCAATGAAATCGCATTGGCGATTTAGAGTTAATCTCCATTTGAACGCTCATTTATGCGCACTATATATAATATAAGTAGAAGCATGTGCTTTATAATATGACAACGTAAATGAGTGCATATTTAATGTTTGGAGGGAGAAACCGAACTAAATAACTTACAGAAAGCAAATACATATATATTTGCAGAAAGTAGGAGCCTTGGCATCGTTCGATGCGACGACAATCTTAAATGTGTAATTTAAATTGCAGAAAGCAGGAGCCTTGGCATCGTTCGATGTGACATCAATTTTAAAAGCATAATTTAAATTATGGAAAGCAGAAGCCTTGGCATCGTTCGACGCGATGACAATCTTAAAAATATAATGTAAATTGAAGAAAGCAGGGGCCTTGGCATCGTTCGACGTGGCAGCAAAATTAAAAGCATAAGCAAATACATATCTATGTAATATACATAAGCTTTTATACATATATTGCAATACGCAAAAGGTTTTATCATAAAATATCCAATGATAGTCGTGAGGCATTCGTGTGAACACTGAAGTTTCTTAGAGGGCATAAACCAAGGACTAGGGTCATATACTACTTCAGAACATATACGATATATATCACAACACAAATAAGTAAATACTTGAGAGAGAGTGGTCGGTGAATCAAACTTACATTCTGATCGGTGAAGAATGGCTCTGGTACACTCTATTTGCTTCGAACCTTCCTTTGAGTGGTCAAACTAGGTCAGATGAGTTTGACCTAGTTGAGAAAGAGGAAGAGCAGGTCAAGCTGCTAAACCCAAGTGGTTTGGACAAAATTGGGTCCAGTCCAAGTCAACTGGGTCAGGCAGGTTCAGACTTAGCCCAAGTAGGCTAGGTCTAAGCCAAGTAAATCAAACATGGATTTAGGATCAAAGAGGACTTTGACTTTGACTAAACCAAACTAGGTTCAAGCCAAGTCAAGTAGGTTTGGACCAGATCAGGTAAATTCAGACTAGGTCAGTCAGGCTCAGAAGGGCTAAGCTAGGTAGGGGAGGTTTTAGAGAGACAGAGAGAAGAGGATAGAAAGGGGGGGACGGTTTTATGGGAAGAGAGAGAGGGGAGGGCTATTTACAGCCTAGTTCCTTCTTCTCATTTTGCCTTTGTCTTTCCGAATAAAGACAAGAGATTCCTTTTATGTGGGGCCCACATAGAGTATTTTGTGGGTCCCACAAGATATTTTACGAGAAATATTTTTATGAGTTCCACCAACATTTTTGTGGGTATCGCAAAATTATGGGTTTTCAGTAAAAAAAATGAAAATTTATGAGTATGCCATTCTCTTCGTATTGACGTAACTAAGAAAGTTGGCTCATACAAATCTCTTTATTTTACTCAGAGAGGAAGTTATAGCTCTCTGACTGCTTGAGCATATATTCACGAAGACACAAATATCCGAAGTATAATTGGTTTGTTGAAATCGATTTGATTCGCATTTCGAGTTCATATGCTATTTTCACTTGAAAATGCCTCATGAATTTATTCAAAAATTTGCTACAAATTTGTGGGTCTTACAGGATGTGCAAAGTAGTTTATGATGATGCTTAGGTGTTATGTAGGCTTAAGTATGCAATATCTAATTATTACAGTTGAGACTCCGAGGAGTCAAATATGTTTCTCTTTTTCAGCCTTTCATTTATTTTATTCTTGGAAGTTGTGTAGAGGTGTTAATAATGTATCATATAAAAGCCATTGTATTCTTATTTCTAGGATATAGAAATAGAATGAGATCTGATTCTCTCTCACTCTTCAATTCTTCTCCCTCTCTTTAGAACTCAACTCCCTCTCTTGGCCCTTAGGCCTTCTCTCTCTTCTACTCTAAGGTTCTAAGTCATTAGAACTCAAACCTCTAGTAGGTCATCCAACCAAGAGGACTTAGGCTTCTGCCCAAATCCTAGTTTGTGTAGCGTATCTCAAGCAACTGGTTGCTCAGACTCAACCACAGTGGATCCTGCCTCCAGTCGACCATCCAACCATGTAGGTGTGGATTCCTCTCAAATTTTGAAAAATAAAAACAAGGGATTTTTCACTAAAAGATATATATTTTTGAAATAGACCTAAAATTAGATCCAAACTTTGAGAAAGTGTGGGGATTGTTCTTTAAGATAAAGTGTCTTTCATCCTTCGATAAGCAGGGATAAGCCGAATCAGGAACCCTCGATCATTATTTTTGGAGTGATGGTGTTGCGAAGATTCGTAACTCATGCATAAAACTTAGAAGAAAACAAGTTTAGTGGCAAAAGCCACCAAAACTCTTGAGCTTAAGTAGTCATTTATATGTTGATGAGCACGAGTGACACTTCTTCTAGGTGCGGGCTCCAAAAATGGGTTAGACAAGGGATCTGGGTCCTAGGCTAGGCTAGGCCTTGTAGAGACTCAGAAAAAGTGGGGATGTAGACACAAATGAACTCTAGATGCTAAAATAAGGCAATGGATCCCTATTTATAGTTTTTAGGCTAGTCTGGATACGTTTTCTGTGTATTTGAGATTTATTTAGATGAACGACTTATAAATGGGTTGTCTTTGAATGAAAGGTTGAGATTGCAAGACTTACTCTGAGAAATCATTTTGGAAGGATTACTAGTCTTATCCTAAAATTTTGGAAGGCTTAAACTCAAGAATTCATGATTTAGGTAAGTTTGTTTGGGCCAAGGCACATTTGTCTAGGCAAAACAGATATGAAATGACAAGTTTAAAATAATTTCAGCATTTTCATCATATCTCCCAAACTATAATTCTTATTAACGTGATTTTTTTTGTTTGACAAATAATGTGTTTAGCTACAACTTTTGTTGGAATTTCATCACCCAAAAACATAATTTGATAGGTCAAAAATCCATTTTAAATGGGGCCCAATTGAAAATCAAAGTCAACCTTAGGTAGAGTTTACAATTTTAGCCATAAATTCCTCCTAGAGAATTCATTTTGACCCAAATTTATTTTATTGGAAGGTAAGAAATTCTAAAATAATTTTTTTTTGGTAAAATTATCAAAAATGTCCTCTTGTAAGTCAAAATTATGTGGCAAGTCAATTTGGCCATATTTTGGACCTAAAATGATGCATTTGAGAAATCCAATCCAAGATTCAATTTTTCCAGGATCCAAATGGATCAAAATTGGGGTATCAATAGATGCCCCTTTTTTTTGTCCACTATGCAAAGCTCGGTCGAGAACAAAGAAGTACACTCATCGGCTTTGAAAAGAGCAAAAAATGACTCTGACACAATATTTTTGAAAAGTGATCTTTGACGAAAAGACATAGATAGCTTGATAGTTGATGTTAGCTAAAGATGTGTACATAGATTAACATGAATATCTCTCTGAGGTGCCTGACTCATATAGGTAGAGAGGTCGGGCCAATCATGGTTGGTCTACAGTGCAATGTCCCAAAATTTTAACCCAAAAATATAAGAATTTTCTTTTTTTTTATGAAAGGACTTGTCTATGACATTGCTCTATCCAGACTATCTAGACTAAGAGCTTGTGTTTAATAGCCCACTAGAATTGAGTTTAAGAAAGAAGCAACCAAGGATAAAACCCTTTATCAAATAAATATCAAAAACATAGAAGAAAATAATTATTTATTTATGGCTAAAATTTTTGGGCGGGTTATAGATATGATAATCAATATGGATCTGGATCTAGATTCAATTCTTGTATTGGACTTGGGTCCAGCTCCAACTCATGATTGGGTTCACACTCAGGAATTTGATATCCAAATAAATACAAGTCTTATCAATATATAAATTGTTCCCAAAAATATCTTGGATCCAATAAATGGTCTCTAACACCATTCGTAGCATCCTACCATTGCTCCAACTTTCTACTCATTAACTGGACATGGTAATATTGAGGTCAGACTTAACGAGTCTTACTAGGAATATAATAATCATGCATGCATATACAAAACTAAGCAGACATGAAATCAAACATCATCTAAAACATGCATATTATAACAATTAAATCACACGGCAATTATCTAAGCATGAATAACCAATACTTTTATGCAACGTGCAACAGAACAAGCACAATTTCATGATTTTGCATCTAAATTATTAGGGCATATTTTCATAAAAGTTTTCATAGAATAAATATGATCAAGTTTAAGGATTTTGTTTCTCTTTTTTACCACTCTGCCAGGCACACACAGGTTAAGTTTTCGAGACAAAAGAGACTACCCAAATATTTATTATGATATGTATTTTAATTCTCTGAGTGACTTACTGAATTGGTTGCACTGATGCAATTCGTGACTAAGAGAGAAAACCCTCTACCGACGATAATAAATTGAATACACCCTAACACTTTGAAAGAAGACATGAACCTATCACCTATGACACATTGTTAGTCCTCACCCCCTAATTCTAAGGACTGAAGACCCAAGTGAACGTCATTACTCTAAAAAAATACATGACGGTCCAACAGAGTCTTGTACCACTTACCCTCTCCAAGGTAAGTCCAAATCTGAATAAGTTATTAGGTATTTTTATTAAAGCAATATTCCATGCATTTTTATCATATGTGCCCATATAGCACTCCATGACTTAAAAGTCCAAGTACCCCTCTAGGGTAACTTTGCATATTTTTCTTAAGGCATGTATCATACTATCCATTATGGTAGTTACAAAATTTTATTGGTTGAGTCATGTTCATAACTCATTATGTATGCTCCGGTGCCTTTAAACCAGTCGAGCATATTGCCTGTGAAGATGATCCCAAAATTATTGTGTGCATGTATGTATTAATTTTCATATCTTCGTGCACTTTCAACACCGCATGGGTTCTCATCAACCTCTTGCTCACTCATGAAAGATCTTGTGTGCATGCATGCTTTTCATGCCTTACAACACAATAACATCAATGTCACATATACATATATTTGTGCACCCGTGACACCATATTGGTTCATTAAACAATAAATTTATTCATCAACATGTCATTCAGGCATTTTTATGTCTTACAACACATCAAATATAAGCATATGCAAAACATCAAAGCTATCATAGCACTAAATGAGTTTTTTGAAATATAAGCTCATTTGTAAGCCTTCATATGTGGAAGCATGCATATCATGTCTCATAGCATATAGCCACAACATATATCATCAAGAAGCATACCATGACATCATATTGCATATCATAACCTCATGTTGCATATCATGTCATCATTCAAACATATTAACATAACTTGCAGTCCATTTAGCCATGTAATAGAAAATTATAGTATATGAATCAATACACGTTAACAACTAAATGCACGAACATATAACATACTTAGGACCACACACTGTACTCTAACAAGTAGTGTGTTCATCTAGTCTAGCTCTAAAGCCCAATCATGTCCAACCGGTCAACAATCTGAACCATAACATGTATGCAAACAAGAGTTTCAAATTCGAAATAGCATGAACATAATTTATCAGTCAATGCAAATTCTACCATAACCTATGTACCATGAATTTAAATCTAGAATTTTCACTGTAGATACATATACATGTTAGCTATCTAAAGGCGAAAACGTATCCCTAAACTCATTCTGGATCAGAGAATAACAGTTCTCTAACTGAAACCAATTTTTTGTTACCTAAACAGTCTTGTCTGGTTCAACCTTACTGAAGGAACATCAACCAATGAATTTATAGAATGAAATAAATTTTATAATATTTACAGTAGTTAGCTTGGTGTGTCTGACACAAGTTTCAAAAGAAATTAGGTCTAAACTCCATATTAGTAGAGAATTAAAATTTACACACTATAGTCTATTTTTGTTCTTGGACAAACTATGCTTCAGAAATTTCAGGTTCTGAAACAAAATTTTATGATTTTAATTCTTAAACCATAATGAATCAATGCACAAGATATTTATCGTGTGTATTTTTTTATATAACTTTTAAGTAGGTTGGGAGAAGTAAAATCAACAAAGACGTGCAATCCTCACAAAATTTTTGTCAGAATAGAAATTCTGTGTTGACTTGCAGTGGTCGTATCTCCCAACCCAGACCTCAAACGAATCCAATTTATTTTCTTAGATTGCTCCTTCATGTCTGAAACATCCCTCTAAAATTTAAGAATTTTTAACTTTACCATGTTGGAGAACCATAAATTTCTTTCAGACTAGCCAGAATAAAAATAACAAGACATAATGCATTTCAATAAGGGCATAATGGATTTAATATTTTTCATAAAGAACATATTGTAATCATGCATTTCACATTTTAGATTCAGTAAAAACACATCATACATATGCCTCTACACATCCATTCATGATATAATCATAGAGATCAAATTCATAATACAAATCAAATGCAAGATCCAATGTATTTACATTATAAAACACAATTTTCTGAAAAGAATCAGTTTCACATAAATTTATCTTATTCTTAGATTTTTAACTCAATCATGTACAACCAATATTAGATCTAACATAACCCAAATCTAATACATGTTCTACATGAATAAACCTAACACAAAACATACAACATGAATCAAATAAAATGATTTTTCACAAGAACCAAACTGATTTATGTTACAACTCAAAATGTTTTTCCCAAAAACGGTTTTGAAGATTTTATATAAGATTTGTGATTTTATCTAACTTTAAATGAATAAATAAGTATTTTTATGTTCAATTAATGTGTGCTCATATTTAATTAAATATATAATTGGATCTCATATATAATAAATAATGAATTATGGATCTAGACTACAATGTTTGGATCCAATATAGATTTGGATTTGAATTATTGATTTGGATTTAATCTCGTTAGATTGGACCCATATGGGACTCACTTGATGCCGGAGCGTAACACCCTAATTTTTAAATACCAAAAATCATGATTTTTTTTAAATGCTTTTAAATATCTTTATAAAATTATAGCAGTAAAATCAATTAGGACTAAAACTTGGCACGTTACTTCCTGTTTACATTCACATTCATACATGCATTTAATTTCAGAAATTGAACATTTAAAATTTAATTAAAGTCCAAACATGTTCAAATTTAAATATAATGTCCACATAACAAATTAAATCAAATATCAGAGTTTTTGAGTAACTAAAATTACTCTCAATCCAAAAAGTCAAAGGTTTGAGAAAGGTATGACTCGGCCCCCTTCACAACCTTCTGACATCACATATGAGCTCACTCACTTCTTGAAAAACATTAAAAACTATAGGGTCAGACAAAACTTGTCTCAGTAAGGTGGAACTATACAGAACATATAAATTAAAAACATTAAGCAGAAATTACTTCGAATTTCCATGCATTTAACAAAAGCAAATACAACAAAATTAAACATGCATTTTTAATATCTCATGTAAGCATACATTTGTGAACTAACTCCAATCAATTATTCATTCAAACATAAATAATAAAAAATGCATGAACAATTACAAATGCATGTACTTACCATTGCAGAAGTCGATCATATGCATGAACCAAATCTTATTTTTAATTAACTTTTTTTTTCTCGGATGATGCATGCCATGCCCATCTAATGCACATACATTTATATTTCACCTTCTTAGCCCTGTGGGTACAAACATAGGCTTATACATGGACCAGGGTCATAGTGTAGGTAGTATTTCCAAACATGAGTGGCTTTGGCCTGGTCGGGCACCTTTCTCTAGTATCGGGCGAGGGACAACAAGAGCGAGAGAAGCTCCCAACTCCACCATCCCGATGAATCAGACTTCCACTCATGAGTTTCTTCCTCCTACAATACAATCCATTGTAGAGGGTTTTCCTTATCTTCGTGGTTGGGGAGGAGCAACCTTTCGTGCTCAAAAATTTGTTTCCACGAAACAGTGAGTATTGCTTGCCCTCTCCTTGCAAGCCCTTGCTTTAGTTTTATATGTTTCACTCTTAAATCAAGTCATTTTACATGAATCACCGTATATGAATACTCAAAAGGGATTCGGCCACTTTAGGGCCAATGGATACATAATTAAAACATTGCATTTAGTATCATGCTCATACTTCATTCTTTTCAAACATATGTGCATATGCATAAACAAAGTGATAGATTTCTTAAACATTTCATGCATCCATTCATTTACATCATCAACATTCTCATCATCATCATCATAGTAGACTTATAAACAAAAATTACAATAGGTACAGTTCCTTTTAATATTCGCAATTGAATTCGCAAGATGGATACTATGGTCCCTTAATTAGCGAAAGGCCACATGGGCCAGGTTAGTTATTTAGTTCATGCCCTATGGATGGACACCTTATTCCCTACAAAAAATTTGTTTTAACAGTGCATATACATTTATGGCATTCATACATAAAAAAATGCATCCCAATACATAAATTACGGAAGTTCTTGGTAGTCGGTTCCTAAATAGGTTCTAAACTCATGAAAACCCAACGTTGTCTCACTGTTACAGAAGTCACAATTTTTTTTTCATTCAACGATCAGATCTAAATTTTTCATAGTTCGTAGAGGATTTTGACAGCTTTCCAATACTGCAAATTGTTCATAAAAAATCATTCATATGAGGGAGTTACGAACATTTTAGTGCAAACATATACTTTTATGTTTCGACTGTCACCGAACAGTGCTCACTCTATAAACAGAGCTCAAAATTTCACAAAAGCTGAAAATTTTTGTTAGCTTTCCAACGCAACAAACTGCTTATTAAAACTTTTCCAGACAAGGGAGATACAAGTGAATTACCATTCGAGTGTCAAGCCATTAATACATATTAACGATATATACATTCGGGTGGGGCAAAAACAGGCCAACTAAATTCATATTTTCTAATTTTCTTCACTCTAGTATACCTCAAAAATTCATAAAAATACATCAACATTAGTTCTAACTACTTTGCCTTGGACAAGTCCTGTTTTCATGACTGATAGGTCAGAAAATAGACCGTCTTCTCAAAGCTTGTTTCCTTAAAAATATATTCGGTAAAATTTTCTATTAAGCACGTAAACCACATAATTTTTCTATGAAATAAAATCATGAAATAATTTTAGAGTATTCACATGTACATACACTACAATCTCTAATTAAAATTTGCGTGAAAATAAGCTGATATAACATAGCTTTTGCTAAAATTATAAATTTTTTTCTAGGAAACCCGATAACATAAAACACGTATTTTCCTATGAAAACAACATGAAAAACATTCTAATTTTTACAGCACATCCATATGAACATGATCTATGAATTCTAATAAAAAATTTAGAAAAACAATTGAGTAATATATATATATATATATATATATATATATATATATATATATATATATATATATATATATATATATATATATATATATATTAATTAATTTTTTTATGGATTTTATTTCTGAGAAATCAGTTTTCAGAGAAATCAATTTTTAGAGGGGTTTTTGAAACCTTTCCATCACGTACTCCGACAACACTAAGCCAAAACCACATGTGGGAGGCATGGTTTAGGATCTATCCTTATGAAAAATTAAAGGAGTTTGTGCCCACGAATTCTGATTTACGTGTAGAGTATAGAACCCCCTACCTTTTTTGCGAAAATGGCTCCTACGCTTGCAAATTTGATGTTTTGACACGAACCGGCCATCCAACACGAGCAACGATCACACCCATGATCTCCTTCCACTCCTCTCATGTATGTATGTGTACTCCTTATTGAATCAATGAAGGATCCACAAGGAAAAACATATGGAAGAAGAGGGGAAAAAGAGGGAAAATAAGGAGCAAGGGAGAGGGGAATCTCAAATAGGCAAATAGGGGGGGCATGAGCCCATCCTCCCTTTTATAGAGTATAGGGACTAGATCACGGGGCTGGGGAAATTCTCAGCCCAGCCCTTGATCTATGTCCCTCTAAACTTTTCCTATTCTATTTTTTTCAATTGCCATATATATATATATATATATATATATATATATATATATATATATACATTTATAATTATTTTATGTAGCTTAAGTTAGTATATACTATACATGTATATATTCCATAGTATATGGGATACACCATATTAAATACGGATGGGAATGGGGTGGTCGACCCCCATGGGTCAACCCTTTCCTTGTTTGAATTTTCAAACTTGCTTGCTTGGCAAGCAAGTTTGACTATTCCTCTTTCTTTCTTTCCTTTTTCCATTGTATTTCCTCTTTTATTTTTGGTCCAACCATCTCCCGATTTGAAATGGACATCCCCCCCCCCCCCCTTGGGAGGCCTTTCTCAAATTTTGCGACTTTTGACTTCTTCCCTTATGTTTTGCTTTTGGGCAACTTTTAAAATAACTTTGATTTTAAAGTTTGTTTTTCACTTTTTTTTAATTGAAAATGAGTGTCGCATAGGATAGGACGGACCACCTATGGACTCCTACACATTTATAAAATTTAGTTTAATTATAATTTTTATTTCACTTAATTAATTTCTATTTAATTAAATTCATGAATTTCAATTTCAATTCTTTCAAAACAAAAACATAGAATTAAACAAAATGACTTTAAATGAAATGTAAATTAGGTTTAAATGTAGGTGCATGTCCTCTTATCGAAATTTCAGATAAATTTCAGTTATTTATTGTATATGTTTTCTTGGCTAAAGATATTTGAATTCTTCAAAAACAATTTCTGAAAAAAAGGAAATTCACTAGGGTCGACGAGACACTTGGGCCTTGGAGTGTATTTGCTATTTTTTCTAAGTCTTTTGTAATACATAGAATAATACTTGGTACATATTAGCATTATCAATTTATCTATATTATTTAATATCTTTCTAAAGATGTTATTTTCTCAAAAATGTATTTCGAAAATGATTTCTACTAGGGTCGGCAGGACCCATTGTCATTTTGAATTTATTTTATTTTATTTTTTTGTAAATTGGATTTTAAGCTCATGAAACTAAATTCAAGTTTATTGAATTTACATTACAGATATATCAAATTATCATAAATTTGTTTGAAATTCTATTTGACTTTATTTTGATGAAATTTACCAGTTATTTTATTAAATTCTATCGTTTTCATAAATTTGATTCTGAATGTGAATTTCATTTAAATCAACTCGAATCAACTTTAATTTTTCATAGGATGTTTCTTACAATTCATTTTAGGCTAATTTATAATTTTACACTTCTTTCTTATAAAAGTCACTATTATTATTATTATATTCATTAAAAATTACCCGCATGAAATTCGTTGGTACTCCTTGATTCATTTTAAAATTTTAAATTCAATTTCAACAGAAATACAAATTATTGTATATTTTAAACTTGAATTAACTTCCAATTAAGTCTTAATTTAGATTCAAATCAAACTCAAATCTAATTATAATATTCAAGACATATTTATTAACTCTAAGTTCAAATCCAAATCTGATCTGAATTCAAACTCCCAAATAGAAATTCAAATTAATAAAACTTTAGAAATTAAAATCAAAATTCAATTAGACTTAAAATTGAAATGCACACTTAATTCGAGCCCTGACTAATATTGAAATTCAAATTAAATCCTATTTTAAGTTCAGCTTAAATCTAGGTTAAATCCGATTAAAAATCAAAAGTCTGATTCAAAATAAATTCTCAACTTGGAATTTATTCTGAATCCTAATTAATGCTCAAATTATAACTTAATTTTCATCTTAATTTTAAATAATATTTTAGCATTAAGTTCACTGTTATTTCTCAAAAAATATCAAAAATTTACGGGTTTTACATCTTTCTCTCTTTAAAGAAATTCCGTCCTTGAAATTTAACTAGGGTTATTTATCGATATAGTTCTAGATGTTTTGTGTTTATCATTTATTTATTTAATAACTATAGAAAATTTATGGGTATTACATTATTCCCCCCCCCCCCCGAAAAAAAAAAGAAATTTGTTCTCAAAATTCATTATCAAATAACCGACCTTGATATCTTCAAAATAGAAATTATTATACGTATTAAATTTGTTAAATCAATTATGTCTTAAAAATTAAAACAAGTATATTTCATGTTATGAAACATCTAAAGCTCAATTTCTACAACAAAAGTTTTTCTATGTTTGTATAACCAAATTACTTGTTCTAGTGACCCTACTAGGCATTTATGTTCTGAATTTGCATAATTCATTCAAGGTAAGCAATTTGCACATATTTTCCATATCAATCATAAAATAAACATAAAATAAAATATACTCACAACGATATTGGTCAATTGGACAGGATTTGAGCCACACTTTCCCTTTGCTTTGATACCAAGTTGTAACACCCAAAAATTTAAATCACGAAAATCATGAATTTTTTTTAATGCTTTTAAATCTCTTTATAAAATTGTAACGGAAAAATCAATCAGGACTAAAACTTAGTACATTACTTCTCATTTACATTCACATTCATACATGCATTTAATTTCAAAAATTGAATATTTAAAATTTAATAAAAGTTCATACATGTCCAAATTTAAATATAATGTCAACATAACAAATTAAAGTAAATATCAGAGTTTTTAGCAACTAAAATTGCTCTCAATCCAAAATGTCGAAGGTTTGGGAAAGGTATGACTCGGTTTCCATCGCAACCTCCTGCCATCGCATATGAGCTCATTCACTTCCTCAAAAATATTAAAAACCATAGGTTCAGACAAAACTTGTTTCAGTTGGGTAAAACTATACAGAACACATAAATTGAAGCCATTAAACAGGAATTACTTCAAATTTTTTTGCATTTAACAAAAACAAATACAACAAAATTAAACATGTATTTTTAATATCTCATGTAAGCATATATTTGCAAACTAACTTTAATCAATATTTTATTCAAACATAAATAATAAAAAATGCATGAACAGTTACAAATGCATGCACTTAGCATCACAGAAGCCGATCATATGCCTGAGCCAATTCTTATCTTTAATTAACTTTTCTTTCTTAGATGATGCATGCCATGCCTATCTAATGCACATACATTTAGATTTCACTTCTTAGCCTTGTGGGTACAAATACAAGCTTATATCTGGATTAAGGCCATGGCACAGGTAGTATTTTCAAACATGGGTGGCTTTGTCTTGGTCGAGCACCTTTTTCCAGTACCGGTTGAGGGATGAGAAGAGCGACAGAATCTCCCAACACCACCATGCTGATGCATCGGACTTCCACTCATGAGTTTCTTTCCCATATGCTGCAGTCTATTGCAAAGGGTTTTTTCTATTTTCGTGGTTGGGGAGGAGCAACCTTCCGTGCTCAAAAACTTATTTTCACAAAATTGTAAGTACTGCTTGCCCTCTCCTTGCAAGCCCTTGCTTTAGTGTTACATGTTTCACTCTTAAATTAAGTCATTTTACATGCAACACCATATATGAATCCTCCAAAGGGATTCAGCCAGATATTACATTCGGTATCATGCTCATACTTTATTCTTTTCAAACATATGTGCATATGCATAAACAAAGTGATGGATTTCTTAAACATTGTATGCTTCCATTCATTTACATCATCAACATTCTCATCGCCATCATCATCATGGCAGACCTATGAACAAAAATTATAGCATGTACAGTTCCTTTTTAACATTCACAATTGAATTCGCAAGATGGACACTATGGTCCTTTAATTAGCGAAAGGCCACATGGGACAGCTTAGGCATTCATTTAACATTCAGTTCATGCCCTATGGATGGGCACCTTATTCCCTGCAAAAAAATTGTTTTAATAGTGCATATACAGTTCTGGTATTAATTCGTAAAAGCATGCATCCCAATACATAAATTATGCAAGTTCTCGGTAGTCGATTCCTAAATTGGTTCTAAACTCACAAAAACCCAACATTGTCTAACTGTTAAAGAAGTCACAGAAAAATTTTCAATCAACAATCAGAGCTGAATTTTTCACAGTTCATAAAGGTTTTGGCAGCTTTCTGATGCTGCAAACCGTTCATAAAAATTCATCCGTACGAAGGAGTTACGAACGTTTTGGTTCAGACATATACTTTTTTGTTTCGACTGTCACCAAACACTGCTCACTCTATGAACATAGCTCAAAAATTTATGCTGAAAAAATTTATTAGCTTTCCAATGCAACAAACTGCTTATTAAAACTCCTCTGAACAAGGGAGATATGAGTGATTTACCGGTCGGGTGTCAAGCCAAAAATATGTATTAACAGTTATATGCATTCAAGTGGGGTCAAAACATGCCACTTGAATTGATATTTCCAAAAAAAAATCACTCTAATATACCTCAAAAATTCATAAAAAAACATCAACATTAGTTCTAACTACTTTGCCATGGACAAAGTCGTATTTTGATGGTTGTTAGATTGGAAAACAAACCCATCTTCTCGAAGCCTATTTTCTCATAAATAGATTCAGTAAAATTTTCTATTAAGCACATAAAATACATAATTTTTCTATAAAATAAAACCAAAAATTATGAAATACTTTCAGAGCATTCACACGCACACACACTACAATCTCTAATAAAAATTTGCGTGAAAACAATTTGAAATAACATGGTTTTTGCTAAAAATACAGATTTTTTTTACAAACCCAATAACATAAAACACGTATTTTTCTATAAAAATAACCATAGAAATCATTCTAATTTTTACGATACATCCATATGAAAATGATCTATGAATTCTAACCAAAACTTGCAAAAAAAAAATTGAGTAATATATGTATTTTAAAATTTTTATGGATTTTATTTTTGAGAAATCAATTTTTAGAGAGGTTTTCTTTTGAAAACCCTTTTTCATCACGTACTTCGACAGCCCTAAGCCAAACCCACATGTAGGAGGCATGGTTTAGGGTCTATTCTTATGAAAAATCAAAGGAATTTGTGCCTACAAATTCTGATTTATGTGTAGAGCATAGAATCCCCTACCTTTTTGGTAAAAATGGCTCCTATGCTTGCGAATTCGATGTTTTGATATAGGCCAACCATTCAACATGAGAAAAGACCACACCCACGATCTCCTTCCCGCCTCTCATTTATGTATGTGTACTCCTTGTTAGGACAATGAAGGATGCACAAGGAAAAACATATGGAAGAAGAGGGGAAAAAGAGGGAAAATAAGGAGCAAGGGAGAGGGGAATCTCAAATAGGCAAATAAGGGGGGCATGAGCCCCTCCTCCCTTTTTATAGAGTATAGGGACTAGATCAAGGGGCTGGGGAAATTCTCAGCCCTTGATCTATATCCCTCTAAACTTTCCTGCTTCTATTTTTTTTTCGTAAATTTCCTATTCTATTTTTTTTCAATTGCCTTATACATGTATAATTATTTTATGTAGCTTAAGTTAGTATATACTATACATGTATATATTCCATATCATATGGGATACACCATATTACATAAAGATGGGAATGGGGTGGTCGACCCCCATGAGTCAACCCTTTCCTTGTTTGAATTTTCAAACTTGCTTACTTGGGAAACAAGTTTGAATATTCCACTCTTTTTTTTTTCTTTCCTTTTTCCATTGTATTTCCTCCATTCTGTTTGGTCCAGCCATCTCCCAATTTGAAATGGACGTCCCCGCCCCCCTTGGGAGGCCTTTCTTAAATTTGGCAACTTTTGACTTCTTGCCTTATGTTTTGGTTTTTGGTAAGTTTTAAAATAACTTTGATTTTAAAATTTGTTTTTCAATTTTTTTTAATTGAAAAGGAGTTTCACATAGGATGGGATGGCCCACCTATGGACGCCTACACATTTATAAAATTTAGTTTCATTACAATTTTTATTCCACTTAATTAATTTCTATTTAATTAAATTTATGAATTTGGATTTCAATTCTTTCAAAACTAAAATGTAGAATTAAGCGAAATGACTTTAAATGAAATGTAAATTAGTTTGATTCTCATTGAAAGTTTTGAGTTCCGACTCGGGCTTTCTTTCCCAAAAATCAAACTTTTAAGTTGGTCTGATTTTCATTGAAAGTTTCGAGTTCTGACTCGGGCTTTCTTTCACAAAAATTCAACTTTTAAGTTGGTCTAATTTTTATTGCAAGTTTTGAATTCCAACTCGGGCTTTCTATCCCAAAAATCCAACTTTTAAGTTGGTCTGATTTTCATTGAAAGTTCTGAGTTCCGACTCAAGCTTTCTTTCCAAAAAAATCAACTTTTGAGTTGGTATGATTTCTCTTGAAAGTACTAAGTTTAGACTCAAACTTTCTTTCACAAAATCCAACTTCTGAGTTGGACCTTCCTTCGAAATCAAGCTTCCATGTTGGTCCCTTCCAAATTCAATCTTCAGATTGACTCTTCAAATTCCTTTTCTTTTTCTTTAAGGCTAAGGGATAAACCTGAACCTTGTTCTTCGAGGTATTTCTTTCTCTTTCAGGTTAAAGGATAAACTTGAACCTCGTTCTTTGAGGTATTTCTTTCCCTTTCAGGTTAAGGAATAAACCTGAACCTCGTTCTTTGAGTTATTTCTTTTCCTTTTAGGTTAAGGGATAAACTTGAACCTCGTTCTTCGAGGTATTTCCTTAACTTTCAGGTTAAGGGATAAACTTGAACTTCATTCTTTGATGTATTTCCTTCCCTTTCAGGTTAAGGGATAAACCTGAACCTCGTCCTTCAAGGTATTTCTTTCCCTTTCAGGTTAAGGGATAAACTTTAACCTTGTTCTTTGAGGTATTTTCTTCCCTTTCAGGTTAAGGGATAAACCTGAGCCTCTTTCTAACGAGGTATTTCTTCAATTCCCATTCAAGATAAGGGATAATCCTGAGACCATTCATAGAAGTAACACAGTTCTCTATAATGGTTTATTCAAATTGTGAATCTTTCTAAGCTCTGAATTTTCACAAAAATATCATCAAAATCATTAAAAATCCTCAATGTCAACTTACAAGTCGAAATTTAGTCTTTCACTGGTCTTTCAAAATCCAATTTTTCAAATTGGTCCTTCAAAATCCAGCTTAGCACTGGTCCTTCAAAAATCCAATTTTTCAAATTGGTCCTTCTAAACCCAGTTTAGCACTGGTCCTATAAAAATCTAATTTTTCAAATTGGTCCTTTTAAACCCAGTTTAGCACTGGTCCTTCAAAACCCAGTCTTGCACTGGTCCTTCAAAATCCAATTTTTCAAATTGGTCCTTCAAAAACCCAGTCTTGCACTGGTCCTTTAAAATCTGATTTTTCGAATTGGTCCTTCTAAACCTAGTTTAGCACTGGTCCTTCAAAATCCAATTTTTTAAATTGGTCCTTTTGAACCCAGTTTAGCATTGGTCTTTCAAAATCCAATTTTTCAAATTGGTCCTTTCAAACCCAGTTTAGCACTGTCCTTCAAAATCTAATTTTTCAATTTGGACCTTTCAAACCCAGTTTAGCACTGGTCCTTCAAAATAAAATTTTTAAATTGGTCCTTTCAAACCCAGTTTAGCACTGGTCCTTTGAAATCCAATTTTTTAAATTGGTCCTTTCAAACCCAGTTTAGCACTGATACTTCAAAATCCAATATTTCAAATTGGTTCTTCAAAACCCAGTTTAGCATTGGTCCTTCTAAACCCAGTTTAGCACTGGTCCTTACCAAAATCCAGTTTGTTTTACTGGTCGAGATTTCTAAAATCTAATTTTCAACCCCAAGGTCCTGTCAAAATTGATATTGAGTAATCGTTTTACAAAGGATCCTCGAATATTTTGCCAATTTGCTAAAAACATTTATTGATTTCAATATTTTATTGCACAAAAGAATCACCTCAGATTATCTTTCATAAAAGGTTAATCTTGCTGAAAAAAATAGCAAAATTCAAACATTTTCCTTGTTGATCAACCAAAAGGATAAGAGAAATATCTTTGGTATGATGAGCGAAGAAAATTTCAATGATTTTTTTGAAAAGCCAGAAGTGAATTGATATTGATCATGACTATGGTACATTTTAAAAGATAATTATTCTAGCAAGAAAGTTGTGGAAATATCTTGAGCAATAAAAAAATCCATTCAAATTTTCCAAAAAAGCAAGTATAATTGAATATCTGCAAAAGGAATCTCTCAACTATCATCAAGTTGAAGACTGATATGCGAGTTAGACCCCCGAAGATAAAGAAGGTTCGGACCATCTCCAAGTTGAAGGAGTGTGTGACGTATCCTTCCAGGGAAAGTTCAGATCATCACCAAGTTGAAGGCCGATACGATGAACCTTTTGACCAACCCTAAAAGATATTTGATTCATACTATCAAAAAAGACATCATGGTCAATCCTAATTTCTAGGGACAATGAAGACCCTGATTATCTCCAAGTTGAAGGAGTATGAAATGTTCTTCTAGAGAAAATCAGAGCATCTACAAGTTGAAGGTTGATGTAATTATCTCCAACAAAAGATTTCAATTCTATATCTCAAAAAGTGCAAAAAGTATATCTCAGATATCAAATTGCCAACATTGCAAAGAATCATCTTTTCTCATGCAAAATTATTTTATCAATATCTTTTCACTACTTGCTTTTATGAAATTGAGAATATTTCTTTTCTTTTCATATCAAGGGAATGCATAGCTTCCTTAAAGAAAATCATCAATATTAAAATTTGAATTTGACTCTTAATCCATGAAGTTAACCTCGTTGGAGGAAATACTCTAGGTAAAAGAGAGAATATTTTTTGCACATACGTGCACATTTTCAAGCATTTGAATCAACTACAATTCCATCTTATTGGCAAAATTTTCTGGCTATTCAAAAATAAAATAAATACTCAATGTCTATCTTGATGCGACCTAGCATGGTTTACATGTTCAAAAGAGTTGCTTGATTCTGATGAGGCATTTCTTTTAGTCCCATCAAGGTTTCCCCATTCTGGCAGAGAATTCATATTTTTCATTTCCCATTCAGGTAAGGGTTAAAACCTGAGCCACATTCTAATGAGGTATTTTTCATTCCCCATTCAGGTAAGGGTTAAACTAGAACTTCGTTCTGACATGTTGTCATCCCATCCAGGTTAAGGGTTGAACCTGAATCTTTTCAAAAAACTTATTTTGTCTCAGCCATGAGAATTCTTCAGAATCTCTCTTTGTCATAATTTTAGGATCTTCATCCAAAAGTCCCATCACGATTTCCTCATTTCCACTTATCCAATTATTTCATTCTCGAGGATTTTATCTTTTTTCAAGCTATTCGAGACAAGGTGCTAAGCCTGAGAATAATTTTCACAAAACAATTCTTCCACACTCAGTTCATATTTTCTGACTGGGATATTTTTTTGTTTTAAAAAATTTAGTATGTTTTTTTTTGCTACTGAGCTCGACTTTTAACCAGGGCTTCTGTGAACACCCTAAATTTTTCAAAATTTCAAAAATTCCCTTTTTGCTCCTGGCACCCACCTTGTGAGTAATTGGGTCAACTTTTGATCAACTTCTGATTATTTTCTGGATTCATTTCCTTGTTGAAGATCCCAAATCCAATTTCAGTTTCCATATTTGACCCAATCTCGGATCCAGATCTGATATCTGAATCCAAATCTGAGTTTGGATCTTCTATTTTCAAAAAACTCTAAAAAATCAAAATTCTCTGTATTGGCCCAGATATTTTATCCAGATCCAATCTCCATTTGGATCCACTCTTTTCATTTTTCTTTGCTTCGAGATCTAAACTCGAATATTTACTCAAAATCTCGGATCCAGATCCGTTTTGAACATCAATTCTTAAAAATTAATTCTTTTATTTCAAAAACTCTCTTTTGTAAAATCCTTAGAAATATCTTACAAAAATCTCTTAAAAACTTTATCTGGATCCCTTCCGTCATATTTGTAGGTTTTCTTTTAAAAGCATAAATTTCAAAAAGGGGCTCTACCCTCATTTTTTAAAACATTCCTTTTTTTAAGACCTTTCTGAAATTCCTTGAAAATGTGAGGGACCCCTTTTGAAAAAAAATCTAATGCCCTTCTCCTATTTAACAGCCATCGCAGGGAGGCTCTCAGTGATCCACTTCTCACATCATCCACCATCGCATACCTCCACTTTCCTTATCCTCTTCCCCCTATTCCTTCTTCCTCTCTTCTTCTCTTCCCCTTTTCTCTATTTTCTCTTGTTGGTGAAGGAGCTTCATCCCATAGTAGCATATGGAGGAAGATCCCTCCTCCCTCAACCTCTGTCAATTCACGGTAAGTAGCTTATCCCTTCCTCCTTTTTCTCTATTTCTTTTAACCTTACTCTCTCTGATCTTTCACGGTTTTTGTCACCCTTTCTTATTTGAACTATTCATTGAAAGCATTCTTGTAGTATCGATCTGCCTATAGCAGTATCGATGCCACATATTGCAACAGTATTGTTGCCTCAGTTTCAGTATTTACTGCATTTGAGGCTACAATGTATTGCATAGTTTATTCTATGTTTTAATGTATTGCTTTCATTTTTCTTTTTGTTTCTTTGTTTAATTTTTGTTATATTGCATGAATGCATTCATTCATCATACTCCCTCTCCATTTCCTGTTTTAGCATACGCAACATCATCTCCTTCGCTCAGCATCACTTGTCTCCTCTACTTTTAATGGTGCTTTCCTTATTGCATCAGCATTGATTATAGTAGTGGTGGTGTCATTCAATTTGGCATTCATCATATTCATTACATTTGGGGTTTTCACCTGTGCATTGCATTCTCTTCATCTTCATCGCATTATTATTTATGGTTCATCTGCATTTTTTTGCATAATATTCACAAGTTTCATCGCATTTCATAACAACGTGTTGTGTATACTGAATTTTATCTGCATTATCGGTATCATGTTTCGATTCTGCAAATCTTTGTTTCCTGTTTCTGCATTTGTTATCTTTTATGTTAGATGGATTTTCATTTTTCTCTGTATTTTGATTTTGATTTTCCTTTATTGATTTCCTGTCATTGTTAATTTTTATCTGTGTTTTGCTATTTTCTTACCTGTGTATCTATCATAAACCTCATCAACTGAGGCAACCAAAAGTTCATTCCCCATTTCATGGTGATCATTTTGAACTTCATGGCTATTTTTGCACAGCACTATCGGCACTCTCCAACACATCATTAGTCATTACAGTAACCATTTTCCAAATAGATTAGCAAATTAAGTTGTAGTGTTGTGTTACTGATTCATTATCCTATTTTGCTGAAATCCGTATATTGGGTGAGATCATCAAAGTATGCCTATGATTGCATTCACTATAATACCCTTTGATACGTTGCTTCAAAAATCAGATCTCTGATTTTTCTGAGAAACCCCCTTTAGGTATTGATTTAAAACCAGAACTTGATTTACTGTAAAACATATGCCTTGTTGGTTTAAAATCAAATTATGGTTTGCTACATACATTTCTCATTACATAATATCATCCATGTGCCTCAGACGCAGGTGATTTTTCACTGATGTTGTATCCTAGTTCGTAGTTATGTATATTTCTGCATCTTAAATCATAATTTATACATATCTTTGCATTAACGCCCCAGAATCCCAGCAGCTTATGTACAGTTCATAGTGATCTCCTGTATATTCATAACACAGCAGCTGTAACGCCCCAGAATCCCAGCTTGGAAAATCCTTTAGATTTTTAGGGATTTTTTTTTTTGAATTACATTGTGCAAAGCGGAGAAACCACAAGGGAAAAACAAGTGGAAACTCTGGGCGAGTTACAGAGTGAGCAACAAGAAGAAACATTTTATTAATATTGTTTTACAAGATGATACAACATTTCTCTTTTGACAAAAACAACTGCCAAGATCTTCAACGTTCTATAAGTGTGGGTTTAGTCCTCTGTCGCACATTGAGCTCCATCGCGCCAAGAGAGGCAAAACACCTATAGCCCCATAAAACGGTGTCAGTACTCTTGCGAGCTGGTGAGAAAATCAACCATGACTATTCATTTGCGTAAATCATAGCATTTATAACAAGATATGCATCTAATAACATAATTAACCAGAGTAACAGCGAAAGAGAATATATCATGACTAAATATCGCAAACACTGCGAATGTATAAGTGAACATATTTGTGCATCGTGGTGAAACAGTTATATTATTTGAAATGATAAAACAAAGACAACTACAACAAGTGAGAAGCAGAAAAGGATAGCACTAAAAAGTAAACGACAATGCCAAGCACTAACTTATTTACATAGGTACATCAATTATTTAAGCAAAGGAGCAAGAAGATACAACTCTATTATCATACAACAAGCAATAAGTTCGTGATCAAGATTAGCACATTTTGGGAATCATCATTAACATTTCATGGCAACAACCAATATTTCAACGAATATATATAGAGAGAGAGAGAGAGAGTAAGGCATCTCTAGAACTCTATCCACGAGGTATGAAAGTACATGAGGCACCATATTCCTATCATCAGTGAGCTTAACTCACGAGGTGGGTTTATTGCCCACAATAATTCACCAAGGAGTTGTATCAACCACAAGTCTCCATGACATGGGTATTTCCATTTCATCGACATGCCTAATACGTAATCAGTCATCATGCTACCTGTCATTATCCCACAATGCCTTGAAATTAAGAGCCAATATATATTTACGCGACTAAAATTCATGTGCGTTGAGAGGTGTACAAGTGTCAAGTGATATAAACACGCCTTGGGAACGTAGTGCCCAATTCATTGAACACTATTACAAGTAATTTCAAATAAGTGCAAGAACCTTTAGGCAAGAGGCTTCCTTGTTTTTTTTTAATCATAACTTCACACGTGGTATTATTTTTGCTACATGTATTTCGTAACCCATACCACCTTGAAAAGACCATCCATAATGCACAGAGGTGTGCACGTGAAAAGTCGCATCGCACAAATAGAGGATATATATATATATGTGTTGTCAAGGTGACAAGGACAACATATGCTAACAATCTGATGTGACAAAAGAAATAAATTGTGCTTCTAGCTGCAAAAAGCTAACACGGACAGCTATTGAGCCAGGTCAACGAGGAAACGTGACACAGCAAGGGAGGAGGTCGACAGCTTGCTGCCCCCAACTGCAACAGCAAACAACATCACTGATGGTTGCACCATGGCCACGCTCTGGCCTCGAAACCGCAACACACATACTCAGGCTGCCGACCCAAACATGTAGGCGCATGACCTGTAGCGGCTCGGAAGTGACACCTCCCGAGAAACCCATACAGGGTACTGCTGACACATGGGTCTAGCAGTCTGCTGGTCTGGACAGAGGTCCAGACCCACTTCATTGGACCCGGTGGTCCCCAGAAAACCAACATCAAGTCTGGACTTTTGGTCCAGACTTGCTTGAATCTGCATTCGCCATACACTACCTGAACCGGGCTCGGTTCAGGTGCTGCAACGTCTGGCTCAGATTCGGTACAGATCTGAGCCCTTGCTCGGACCCTGAGCACTGGCCTGGACTGGGATGTTCAGACCAGCAAGACTGTTGATCGCACCAATGAGAAAAGGGGCAGAGCGCTACAGTCCAGCACCTGCCACAAAGGTGCCAGCGTCTGCCACAAGGGCGCCAACGCCTAATGGCCAACCGAGTGTGTGTTTAGCACTCGGTTATGGCCATGACACTATGAAGGCCACCCCCCCTGTCTGAGTCGTGTGCTCAGACTGAGAGGTGCCTAAGGTTCAGTCTGAACCAACTCGGTTCAGACTGAGACAAACCGAGAAGGAGCGGGCGAGAGAGAGAGAGAGAGAGAGAGATGGCGGGTTCGGCTAGGTGCAAGCCCAAACCGCCATCCGAGCAATAAAGGGAAGGTGGCAGCCTTACTGCCGACCCTTCCACCATGTGTGGCTGCTGCAAAACGAGTAGACCACGCTCAGACCCAACAACTCCCACAGAAATTAAAAGAAAGACATGAACCCCAAAAGAAAATGCAGCATTTGAAGAATAAGAAGACTGTGATACACCCTTATGCAAAGCATGAACCGAAACCATATACTACCCTCGTATCACATAACGATTAACAAGAGCACCATCATACATATTTTTCTTAAAAGAAAGCACAAATAGGCTAATGGAGGGTGGAGGAAATCTCACCTCTGAAGGCTTCAAAACGTCAAAGAGGGCCTCCTCTTGCTTGGGCGTGTAGGGTAGAGTCCACGTAGTACCCAACCCTACACACATGCAAAGAGGAGTAGGGGAGCTCGTCAATGGGGATGGAGGAAGAGCCCCACAGTTTGGGGGAATGAGGAGGGAGGGGAGAGCAAGAGAGGAGAGAGAAAAGAGCCAAAATTGCCCAGCCTTCTCTCTCCTTTTTTTTTTAAAGTATAAATACTTTAGGGTTTCTAATGGGTGGTTAGGATTGACTTAGAGGAGATGGAGGGCTAGGGTGAATCACGCCCCCCATAGCCGCCCAACAAGCCAATCAAAATCCTCTTTTTGAAATCATTCAAAACCCTTTCAAAATGCCATTTAAGAAGGTTTCTATTTGCCATTTAAGTTTTTGAAAAATTATAGGGGTGGGAGCCTCAAGGCTGCCGCCCAATTTAGCTAATGTATGTGTGCCATTTTGGCTACACTTGAAACTTTACGAAAATGTCATGGGTTGCCGCCCACTTGGCCAACCCATGGCCGGCATTCAAAGGAAAGTTGGAGTATTACCTCTCTGCCACCACCCAAACTGGTCAACCCCTTGACCAGCTGGTCCTCATGGCCACCACCGTCCATCTGAGGGTCGCCCCATGGGTTTGAGTTGCCCCTAGTTGGACCCAACTCCAAAACGATGAGTAAATAAAAATAAAATACTTATTTAATTTTTTAAATAAAAATTAAAATTAGCACATCTTTTCATTTTAAATTTTTTAATTACCATTAATTTCTCAAAGCTCCTCTATAAATTTTTCCATCATTTGCGAGAATTGCTCTCGTTGCAACTTGTATACTATCGATATGCATTTTCCATAAATTAATTCATCCAAAATTGTACTCTTTATACTCGGTACATCTTACTTATGTGATTTCAGACCTCGTTCATCAATATGTATATTATGAATCAAAATTCAAAGCATATTTCAACTTTATATCTAATTATGTGTGACAACCTCGTAAACATACGAAAGTACACACCTTAGAATCACATCATACATTGAATTTCTCAAAAAATTTGTGGGTCTTACATTCTACCCTCCTTATAAAGGATTTTATCCACGAAATCATGAACATCAAACAATGACAAAATAGTCAGATCTCCTCTTACGGTGCCTAATCGGCAACAACTAAGTCTCTAGTAGGCTTCCTCGGACAAAACTTGGCAATATGCCTCGGTTGTCCACACTTGAAACATTTGCCATCATAGAGAGGGCAAACTTCGAACGGATGATCTTTGTCGCATCGTTGACATATCTGTTGGACATTTGGTCGTTGGGATTGCCTTTGTTGGCAGTTCTGATGTTCTTTATGACATTTTTGCTTTTTGGTAGGTGGTGAAGACTCCTTCCCACTCGGATTCTTCTCACTCGCGATCGCATAAACCTTGGTCTGTTGCTCGGCTTGGTCTTCTTCTAATAGGGTAGCTACTTCAATAGCCTCCTCGATTGACTTTGGCAAGCTAGTGAACACCTTGGTTCTCAGAATAGGCCTCAAACCATGAGCAAACTTCGTTGCCCGTTCCTTTTCCGTGACGTAAACATTTAGACAATATCACTCCAAATAATGAAACTTAGTAATATAATCAGACAGAATCATCGTCCCCTATTGCAGGTCTAGGAATTCCTGCATCTTCTTGCTTCGTTCGTGCTTAGGAAAATCCGCTGAGTTAAAAACTTTGACAAATTCATCCCACGTAACATTCTTGTCTTTGAATTTAACCGAAGAGATCGTGTCCCATTACTTCTCAGTGTGGTCTTTCAAACGATAGGTACCAAAGTTCACTTTCTGCTCCTCGGGAACATTCAAAACACGAAAAATATGTTTTATCTCACGTATCCACGATTTTGCAGCCTCAGGGTTCGTCTTGCCCTCAAAAGCAAGAGGATCCAATTCCATGAAATGCTTATAAGTAACCGTACTTATGTTCTTCCTTCCTTGGGATACGTGTTGAAGGTTCGCACCCATTTGTTGCATTGCAACCACTTATTGTTGTACAACCTCCGCAAGGTTGCTCACAGTGCTCATGATATCGTTGCATCTGGCCTCCCATGCCATCTATCAGGACAAAAAGACATAATGATTAATCGATAGGTTTGACAACTAAGCTCGATAAATAATGATCGCAACAATCTTATAAAAGCCAACGAGCGCACTACACACAACTCGGACAAATGTCACATCGCAACTCAATTATGTAGCAACACCATCTACAAACATGTTCTTCGAACAACCTCAAGCGACACCACACAAGGCTGCTATCGCTAGAAAATCACCATTCTAGACGACTATTGTTAGAGAATCACCACTCTAACTCGCCATACAGAGAGTTACCACTCCAACAACAAAACAAAGAGCCACCACTTGAAAGACATCGTTAGAGAATCATCACTCTAATGGCATTGTTGAAGAATCACCACTTCAATAGCATCATTAGGGAATCACCATCCTAATGGCATCGTTAGAGAATCACCACTCTAGTGGCATTGCTAAAGAATCACCACTCCAACAACCATTATTAGAGAATCACCACTCTAATGGCATCGTTAGAGAAACACCACTCTAGCGGCATTGCTGAAGAATCACCACTCCAACAAACTTCATTAGAGAATCATCACTCTAATGGCATTGTTAGGGAATCACCACCCTAGCGGCATCGTCAGAGAGTTACCACTCTAACGGCATTCCTGGAGAATCACCACTCCAACAACCTTCATTAGAGAATCACCATTCTAATAACATCGTTAGGGAATCACCACCCTAGCGGAATCGTCAGAGAGTCACCATTCTAACGGTATCATTAGAGCATCACCACCCTAATGACAATTCTGTCACTACCAAGAATCACCACTTGAGCCAACACAACACCACAATTCTTGCGACTGTGCTTGGGAAACAAGAATTCCCAGGGCGCTCTCTCAAAGGCAATAACATCTCGAAGTCCGGTGTTATGTAGTCCCCAACAATGACCCTCTCAAAGGTCAATTGCCATCACTGGCAACACACAAGCCATATGCTAGGCGCACAAGTGAATGTTCTCATAACCAAGAACAATTGAGAATCTACAACATCCTCCAACGAGGAACTCAAAGGCTCAACCGGCACAGACAAGGCTTTCGCCTTCTGTCCGAAGATCACACCTGAAGAGGTACCCTTCATCAAAGACAGGGTCACGAACATCTCCAACAAAATTAGAGAAGGAAAAACACTAACTTAGAGCCTCATCTATTGACTCTTATCAAAACCATATCATCTTCCATACAATTATTGTAAAAGCTTAATCGTTGCTACGATTCATCAATCGTCCTCACTCAAATAACGTAGAATGAGGAGGTGAAATACACAAGCAGTCTCTAGGTCTAGGACTACAACTCTCATAGGAGTTGACACAAACTAGCTTAGAAAACTGTATCTGCAAGCGTAAAAGCACTATCATTCAAGAATTCTACACCGAATTCAACTGACACTTAATCTCTAAGTGTCCTCTCAGGCCACAATAGGTGCAAAAAGCTCAGCTCACTGAGACCAATTCACCTTACGAATTCTATTCGCATAGCAGTCTGAACCTCTTGGTTCCAACACTCAATACCTTGAGCCAATTTATACAAAGCTTTAAGCGTAAAATTGTATCTTACATCGGATGACCCTGAAATATCATACAATTTATCTAAACATGCAGATAAAGCAATAAAGCAACAAAAACTCAATTCTTTTAAATTAGGCATACACTGCGATTGTCGATCCGTGCAAAGACTTGAATCATACTTCTAAAACACTGCTCTGATACCAAAACTGTAACACCCCAGAATCCCAGCTTGGAAAATCCTTTAGATTTTTAGGGAATTTTTTTTTTAAAATACATTGCGCAAAGCGAAGAAACCACAAGGGAAAAACAAGTGGAAACTATGGGTGGGTTATAGAGTGAGCAACAAGAAGAAACATTTTATTAATATTGTTTTACAAGATGATACAACATTTTCCTTTTTATAAAAACAACTGCCAAGATCTTCAACGTTCTAGAAGTGTGGGTTTAGTCCTCCGCCGCACATCGAGCTCCATCGCGCTACAAGAAGCAAAACACTTGTAGCCCCATAAAACAGGGTCAATACTGTTGCGAGCTGGTGAGAAAATCAACCACGACTATCCATTTGTGCAAATCATAGCATTTTTAACAAGATATGCATCTAATAACATAATTAACCAGAGTAACAGCACAAGAGAATATATCATGACAAAATAACGCAAGCACTGTGAATGTACAAGTGAACATATTTGTGCATCATGATGAAACAGTTATATTATCTAAAATGATAAAACAAAGACAACTACAACAAGTGAGAAGCAGTAAAGGATAGCACTAAGAAGTAAACGACAATGCCAAGCACTAACTTATTTACGCAGATACATCAATTATTTAAGGAAAGGAGCAAAAAGATACAACTCTATTATCATAAAACAAGCAATAAGTTTATGATCAAAATTAGCACATTTTGGGAATCATCATTAACATTTCATGGCAACAACCAATATTTCAACGAATATATATATTTATATATTCAGAGTAAGGCATCTCTAGAACTCTATCCACGAGGTGTGAAAGTACATGAGGCACCATATTCCTGTCATCAGTGATCTTAACTCACGAGGTGGGTTTATCGCCCAAAATAATTTGCCAAGAAGTTCTATCAACCACAAGTCTCCATGACATGGGTATTTCCATTTCATCGACATGCCTAATACGTAATCAGTCATCGTGCTACCTGTCATTATCCTACAATGTCTAGAAATTAAGGTCGATATACATTTACGCGACTAAAATTCATGTGCGTTGAGAGGTGTACAAGTGTCAAGTGATATAAAAACGCCTTGGGAACGTAGTGCCCAATTCATTGAACACTATTACAAGTAATTTCAAATAGTGCGAGAACCTTTAGGCAAGGGGCTTCCTTGTTTTCTTTGAATCATAACTTCACACGAGGTATTATTTTTGCTACATGTATTTCGTAACCCATACCACCTCGAAAAGGCCATCCATAATGCACATAGGTGTGCACGTGAAAAGTCTCATCACACAAATGGGGGATATATATGTGTTGTCAAGGGGACAAGAACAACATATGCTAACAATCTGATGCGACAAAAGAAACTAATTGCGCTTCTAACTGTGAAAAGCTAACACAAACGGCTATTAAGCCACGTCAACAAGGGAACACAACACAGCAAGGGAGGAGGCCAACAGCTTGCTACAGCAAACAACATCGCTGGTGGTTGCACCATGGCCACGCTCTAGACTCGAAACTGCAACACACATACTCAGGCCGCCGACCCAAACATGTAGTTGCACGACCCGTTGTGGCTCAAAAAAGACACCTCCCGAGAAACCCATACAGGGTATTGCTGACACGCAGGTCTAGCAGTCTGTTGGTCTGGACAGAGATTCAGACCCACTCCATTGGACCCGGTGGTCCCTAGAAAACCAACAACAAGTCTGGACTTTTGGTCCAGACTTGCCTAAATCCGTGTCTGCCATGCACCACCTGAACCGGGCTCGGTTTAGGTGTTGCAACGTCTGGCCCAGGTTTGGTACAGATCTGAGCCCTTGCTCGGACCTTGAGCACTGGTCTGGACCGGGATGTTTAGACCAGCAAGGGTGCTGATCGCACCAACGAGAAAAGGGGCAGGACGCTGCAGACCAGTGCATGCCACAAAGGTGCCAGCATCTGCCACAAGGGCGTCAGTGCCTGATGGCCAACCGAGTGTGTGTCCAGCACTCGATTTTGGTCACGACACTACGAATTCCACCCCTCCTTGTCTGAGCCGTGTGCTCAGACCGAGAGGTGCCTAAGGTCTAGTCTGAACCAACTCAGTTCAGACTGGGACAGACCGAGAAGGAGCGAGAGAAAGAGAGAGAGAGAGATGGAAGGTTCGGCTAGGTGCAAGCCCGAACCACCACCCGAGCACTAAAGGGAAGGTGGAAGCCTTACTGCCAACCCTTCCATCATGTGTGGTAGCTGCAAAACGAGCAGACCAAGCTCAGACCCAACAACTCCCACAGAAATTAAAAGAAAGACATGAACCCCAAAAGAAAATGCAGCATTTGAAGAATAAGAAGATCATGCTACACCCCTATGCAAAGCATGAACCGAAACCACATACTACCCTTGTATCACATAACGATGAACAAGAGAGCACCATCATACATATTTTTCTTAAAAGAAAGCACAAATAGGCTAATGGAGGGTGGAGGAAATCTCACCTCCGAAGGCTTTAAAACGTCAAAGAGGGCCTCCTTTTGCTTGGGCGTGTAGGGTGGAGTCCACGTAGTACCCAACCCTACATACTAGCAAAGAGGAGTAGGGGAGCTCGTCAATGGGGATGGAGGAAGAGCCCCACGGTTTGGGAGAATGAGGAGAGAGGGGAGAGCAAGAGAGGAGAGAGAGAAAAGAGCCAAAATTGCCCAGCCTTCTCTCTCCTCTTTTTTTTTCAAAAGTATAAATACTTTAGGGTTTCTAATGGGTGGTTAGAATTGGCTTAGATGAGATGGAGGGTTGAGGTGAATCACGCCCCCCCATAGCTGCCCAACAAGCCAATCGAAATCCTATTTTGAAATCATTCAAAAGCATTTCAAAAATGCCATTTAAGAAGGTTTCTATTTGCCATTAATGTTTTTGAAAAATTACACGGGGAGTCCCAAGGCTGCCGCCCATTTTAGCTAATGCATGTGTGCCCTTTTGGCTACACTTGAAACTTTACGAAAATGCCATAGGCTGCCGCTAAATTGGCCAACCCATGGCCAGCATTTAAAGGAAAGTTGCAGTATTACCTCTCTGCCATCGCCCAGACTGGTCAACCCCTTGACCAACTGGTCCTCATGGCCACCACCGTTCATGTGAAGGTCGCCCCATGGGTTAGGGTTGCCCCTAGTCGTACCCAACTCCAAAATGATGAGTAAATAAAAATAAAATGCTTATTTAATTCTTTAAATAAAAATTAAAATTAGCACGACATCTTTTCATTTTAAATTTCCCAATTACCACTAATTTCTCAAAGCTCCTTTGTAAAATTTTCCATCGTTTGCGAGAATTGCTCTTGTTACAACTCGTATACTATCGATATGCATTTTTCAGTAATTCACATGCACTGACGAGGTTTGTTCCTCGTTTGTGTCTCAGATTTGAAGATTGGCTAATCCAATATATTATGAATTTACTGTAAGGTTCTCAAAAATTTAAATTTTAATCTCTTGTGAAAATCGCCCTTGTTATGACCCACATCTTATTGATATACGCTTTCCAGTTTTTCATCTGAAATAACAAGGTTTTTTCCTCGTTTGGGTCCCAAATTCAAGGGTAAACAACATATATATATTATGAACTTACCTTAGAATTTTCAGAAATTAATTCTTCCAAAATTATACTCTTTCTACTATGTACATCTTACTTACGCAATTTCGGACCTCGCTCGTTAATGGGTATATTATGAATCGAAATTCAAAGCATATTTCAACTTTATATCTAATTATGTGTGTGACAACCTCATAAACATACGAAAGTACACACCTCGAAATCACATCATACATTAAATTTCTCAGAAAATTTTTGAGTCTTACAGCAGCCCTTTGGCTGCTGTGATTTCATAAGCACTCACGACAGCTCATGAGTTGTTGTAGTCTCGTAGCAGCCCATGAGTTGCTATATCACCATCTCGTATACATTCTCATATGTATATCTTCATTAGCATTAGCATTATATGAGCATTCTTATATATATATGTTCTCATTAACATGATGCATTGCGTATGCATTCTCATATTTTTTCATTAGCATATGCATTGCACTTAGGCATTACATATGCATTCTTCAATTAGCATATGCATTGCACTTAGGCATTGCATATGCATTTTTCCATTAGCATATGCCTTGCATTGCATATACATTTTTCTATTTGCATATGCATTTCTTCATTAACATATGCATTGCACTTAGGCATTGCATATGCATTTCTTCATTAACATTTGCATTGCACTTAGGCATAATCATTTGCATATTAGTTTTAACATGGCATTTTCCATTTTCTTCTATATTTTGCATTTTTGCCTTGTGCTAACTCATATTTACAGGAAAAGCTTAGAAGATGCTGATTTCTTTTTCTAGATTAAGAATTTAAATATTTCAGTATTTAATTTTAATTGTAATAATTTTATATTAATGAGAAATTTCATTCTTCTGTTTAGAATAGAATGTATGAGCATATAGTTGTATTTCAAATTCTCATAATTGCTTGTGGCATTTTCTTTTGTTTTATTCTTTAAAAAGCACTGTGGGATAACAGGAATGGCACGTGCACCATTCTCATAAAAGGTAATTAATCCTAAGTAAATGATTCACATTTATGGCCATAGTCAAAATGTGAACAATACTTAAGATTTTTGTCTTTTATAGAATAAAACTTGACCTACAGTTTGGGTCTTTTCCAAAAATCATCATATTTTCCAAAAATATATTTTCTTCTTTTATCAAAATTCAAAGTAAAGATTAAATCAAGATATATTTGTAGCCATAGTCATGGATATATTGAAATTTAATCTTGCCTTAAATTCTATAAAAGTACAAAAATTAATTTTATTCTTTCTTAGAATTTAAATAAAGATTAAATCAAAATATATTTATGATCATAGTCATGAGTATATTCAAATTTAATCTCATTTCAATTCTATTAAAGAATGAAATTTGCTTTTAAATCCCAATTTTAAACAAATTCTTTCAATACATTCATCATCTTGCACCATTATTTTGTCATGTTTCCAAATTATCGCAAATCACTTTCAAATTTTCAAGTGGTTTTGAAATGAATTTTCAGAAATACAGTTTTCATTTTTAATTTCAAAATCATTTTCAACTTTCATTCATAAATTCATATTTATCCTTTTGTTTTCAATTTCATTCAATTTTAAATTTTATTTCCAATTTCAAAATTCAATTTCTGAACTTTATATTCTTAGATTTTACATTTTAACTTCAAATTTCATTCAAATTCTTTATTTCCATTTCAAATTTTCAAATTCTATTATAAATTTAATTTTTGAGTTTTAATGTTCAGTTTAGTTCAATTCAATTCTAAGTCAAAGTTTTGAAATTCACTTTGAAACTCCAATTCATCTTCCAAGTTCAATTCTGATTTCTAAATATCAAATCAAATTAAAGTCTCAGTTTGATTCCATTTCAAGTTCCATTTCATAAACAAACTCAATTTCCAAGTTCCAACTTCAAAATTCAATCTTTTATTTTCTAATTCCATTTTCAAATTCAAATATTCACTTTTGATTCTTGATTTCATGATATTGGCTCAAAAGGTCTTTAGACGATAGCTGAAATCAAATATCATTTAGGGTTTGTCGGTAGGTTCGTCACACTCGCCTTCATCTCAACGGTGATCTGAACTTTCCCTAGAAGGATCCTTCACAAACTCCTTCATCTCGGTAGATGATCCAAATCTTCTTTGGCCCCGGGGGTCTACTCGCTTAATTCGCCTTCATCTTGACGACAATTGAGAGATCCCTTTTGCAGATATTTGATTGCAGCTTTAAAATGAGAAGATATGGATTAAGTGAATTCTTTTATAGCTCAGGATATTTCCACTGTCTAATTGCCAGAAAATCATCTTTAAACATGTGCCATAGCTATGATCAATATCGATTCGCTTTCAGCTTTTCAATGTCATCGAATATTTCCTTCGCCAATCATACCGAGGATATTTCTTTCATCCTTTTGGTTGATCAAACAGGGAAGGATTTGAATTTTACCTCTTTTCCGCAAAGAGTTTCACCTTTTATGAAGAAAATACTAGAGGTAATCCGAGGTAATTCTTTTGTGCAGTAAGATTTATTTGGGAATCAACAAATATTTTTAGCAAATTGGCAAAGTTTTCATGACTTCTATGTGAAATATTTACTCAATTTTGATGCGACCCTTAGTTGCAATTTATGATTTTGGACATTCCGATCAGTAAAATTGGAACCTTTCATTTAACGACCAGCGAAGGAGCTGGAACCTTTTATTTAACGACCAGCGAAGTAGCTGGGACATTTCATTTAACGACCAGCGAAGTAGCTGGGACATTTCATTTAACGACCAGCGAAGTAGCTGGAACATTTCATTTAACGACCAGCGAAGTAGCTGGGACATTTCATTTAACGACCAACGAAGGAGTTGGAACATTTCATTTAATGACCAGCTGTGTAGCTGGGACATTTCATTTAGCGACCAGCGAAGTAGCTGGAACATTTCATTTAGCGACCAGCGAAGTAGCTGGGACATTTCATTTAACGACCAGCGAAGTAGCTGGGACATTTCATTTAATCATTTAACAACCAGCGAAGTAGCTGGGACATTTCATTTAATCATTTAACGACCAGCGAAGTAGCTGTGACATTTCATTTAATCATTTAACGACCAGCAAAAGTAGTTGGGACATTTCATTTAACCATTTAACGACCAGCAAAAGTAGCTGGGACATTTCATTTAACCATTTAACGACCAGCGAAGTAGCTGGGACATTTCATTTAATCATTTAACGACCAGCGAAGTAGCTGGGACATTTCATTTAATCTTTTAACGACCACCGAAGTAGCTGGGACATTTCATTTAATCATTTAACGACCAGCGAAATAGCTGGGACATTTCATTTAATTAATTTGATTTAAGATTGAGACTTTCTGAGAGGCAATCAGCACGAGGACTGATGAACTTGATTTTTAGATTTGGAAACTTTAGCAAAATAACCAATGCGAACCCTAGGTTTTCCAACTGAGAGTTGGGAAGAAGATCGGCCTATTTAAGATATTTAGATATTGAAGCAAGAAGAATGGCCGGGGTTTCAGGATTATCCCATATCCTGAAGGCAAAATAGAATAGACATTTTTGACGAGAATTTAGAAAAAGAATGATTCAGGTTTATCCCTTAACCTGAAGAGGAAACGAAATAGACATTTGATGAGAATTTAGGAAAAGAATGATTCAGGTTTATCCCTTAACCTGAAGGGGAAATGAAATAGACATTTGATGAGAATTTAGGAAAAGAATGATTCAGGTTTATCCCTTAACCTGAAGGGGAAATAGAAGATTTTATGAAGAGATAACCTGAGACTTGAATTTAGGAGGGATATGACAAGATTTAGAATTTATGATCTATGATTTAGATGAACCAGCACATTTAGCTGTGTGCGGTCCGATTTTCAGGATTACACCCTTATCCTGAATGGGGAATATAGAAAGAATAAACTTTTTGAAGACAGAAGGATATAGAACTTTGAAAAAAATGTAGAACATTTGATTTATTTTTTGTAAAAAGAATTCTCACAGGTAGCATGGTTGCCCCTATGAGTGATCTCAGGATCATCCCTTATCCTGAAGGGAGAAAGAATTTAAGGGATTTAAACGAGGAAAAATTGATATAAATTTAGAAAATCAAATGAAGATTTATGAAACTTGTATTTACAAAAGAATCCTCACAGGTAGCGTTATTGCTCCTACGAGGGGTTTCAGGATTATCCCTTATCCTGAGTGGGAAAAAGAATAGAATTTAAGAAAATTTAACGAAGGGAAATTGATATAAATCTAGAAAATCAGCAAAGATTGATAAAACTTGTACTTACAAAAGAATCCTCATAGGTAGCGTTGTGGCTCCTACGAGGGGTCTCAGGATTTTCCCTTATCCTGAATGGGAAAAAGAATTTAAGGAATTTAAATGAAGAGAAATTGATATAAATTTAGAATATCAATGAAGGTTTACGAAAACTTGTATTTACAAAAGAATCCTCATAGGTAGCGTTATTGCTCCTACAAGGGGTCTCAGGATTATCCCTTTTAAGAAAATTAAATGATATAAATCTAGAAAATCAATAAAGATTGGCAAAACTTGTATTTACAAAAGAATCCTCATAGGTAGCGTTATTGCTCCTACGAGGGGTCTCAGAATTTTCCCTTATCCTGAAGGGGAACACCTCGGACAACGAGGGTCAGGTTTTTCCCTTAACCTGAAGGGGTAGATATAAAAAGAATACCTCATTGAAAAGAGGCATCAGGTTTATCCCTTAACCTGATAGGGAAAGGAATTGATAAAATTTAATGGAATTTTGAAAAAAAAAATATTTGATAAACTTGATAAAACTTGATAAAATTGATGTAAACTTGATAAAAATATGAATAAAATGAATGAAACTGATAAAGATATCAAAATTAACTGAAGATTTACAAGATTTGAGAAAAAGGAGTTTTTCTGATCCTGCCTGCATATGGGATCTTTGGAAGGAAAAATGTTTATTTAAAGGATAAATGAGAAATCATTTTGGGGGAAGAAAATCCACCACAAGAAGAATGATCAGCGCGAGATCTGATCCTTTAAACTAAACATGAGAGATCATCATGAGGGTTAATTTTCGAAGGTAATGGTTTTGAATACCTAATTTTGAAAAAGAAGATCAACAATAGATCTGATTTCTAAAAATAACAGTTCGAAATCGATAATAAGATCAACACAAGGGTTGATCGTTGAAGGTAATGCTTAAAAACCAATCTTGGAAGATAAGACCAACACAGGGTCGATCTTTGAATATAATGATTTAAAACCCATTTTTGGAAGATAAGACCAATGCAATGATTGATCTTTGAATATGATGATTTATAATCCATTTTAAAAGATAAGAACAACGCCAGGGTTGATCTTTGAAAAGCTTTGAGATCAATTTTGGAGGATAAGACCAACGCAAGGGTTGATCTTTTGAATAAAAAGATTTGAAAGCCATTCTGGAAGATAAGATCAATACAAGGATTGATCTTTGAATATAAAGGCTTTGAAATCCACTTTGAAAGATAAAGTTTGATCTATAAAGATTTGAAATCCATTTTGAAAGATAAGATCAACACAAAGGTTGATCTTTTAAAATCCATTTTGAAAGATAAGATCAACACAGGGATTGATCTTTGAATATAAAAGTTTAAAATTCATTTTGGAAAATAAGACCAACACAAGGGTTGATCTTTCAATATAATGGTTTGAAAAACTTATTTTTTGAAGACATGATCAACACGAGGGTTGATTTTTTTGTCAAAGGTTAGACCAAGGAATATTTGAAGTCTTTGGGCATAACGAAGATTTTTAAAATTTCATGATTTTTGAAAAAGCCCTCATAGGTAATATCATTTCTCTCATGAATGATGTCAGGATTGTCTCGCATTCTGAAAAGAACAGGAATTTAAATGCCTCAGTACGGCAAAGGGAGAAGAAGCATTGGATATAAAAGATATAAAGGAAATTGACATTTCATTTGATAAGCAAAAGATTTGATAACAACTGAATATTTACAAGAACTTGAAAAAGGAAAGGACTCATAGAAGACTGTGCTGACTAGCCTCTACAAGACAACTGACAAAAAGAGACGAAAGCAAACAAAAACTTTGGCTTTATCAATTCTTTGAGTGGTCCGCGAATGGTTCTGTCAGGACTGCTGGCTGCTTTTCTTCCTCGTCCTCTATCAGCTCACTTCTGTCAATGCAGTCTTGTATCATGTGCTTGAGGACGAAGCAATGCTCTGTGTCATGCCTCGTTGCTCTATGGAACTTGCAGAATTGATCTTTGAATTTTCCCAAGATTACGGGAGGATCTGCTATTTTAGGGAGTTTGATCATCCCGTGCTTCAAAAGGTAATTCATAATCACTTCTAAACTCTCATATAACGGAGTGAAGACTCGATCTTTCTCCCACTTGATGTACTTGGGTTTCTCTTGAAGATCACCCTTTTGCTGAAGGCCGATTGGAAGCGGTTTATTATTGTTTTTAAAGGATCCCTCCTTCTGCCCCTTGTTCTGATCTGCTCTCGGACCACTGCTACTGTTGTTCTTATTTCCTTTGCTGCTGCTGCCAAGATTATTGCAAGAGGCATCAACTGAATAAGAAAACTGCGCCTTCTTCTTTTGGTCTTGGACATTCTTGACCAGAGGCGCGCCCTCGTAAAGTCCGCTTTCTATTTCTGCTTCGAGCCATTCAGCTCGCTCAATCAACTTGATGAAGGATTTCGCCGGGGAAGTGGCGATGAGGCTTCTTATGGGCTGAGAGAAATTATTGAGGATCACCTGCAATGCATGTTCCTCAGGAATGGGTACCTTCATCTTATTACAGGTGCTTCTCCACCTGTGAATGAAATCACCTGCTCTTTCATTCTCTCTTTGCTTCAGGTTGTAAAGATGATTTAATGTAGGTGAGGCTTCAGTGTTGAATAAGAAGCGCTCGATGAACAGATTTACTACCTTATCGAACTCTCGTAGTTCGATAGGATTCACATGATCAGCATACCATATGGCTGCTACACCCTCCAGACTGCGGGGAAAACAGATGAACAGAGCCCTGTTATCTTTCCTGAAACGGCTGCACTCTGCATAAAATGTGGCCAAGTGGGCTTTAGGGTTGCCAGTCCCGTCAAATTTGAGAAACTTGCGAGGAAGATTCTCCAGGTTATCATCCCCATCTAGACCATCATAAAAATCTTCGCCGGTGTAGGTCTGCTTGCCCTTACCCTTGGCTTGAATATCCTTAATAGCTCGATTCATCTCCTTCATCTGCTTGCTCATCAGGTCCTCTGCTGGAGCCCCAGACTTGGGCTTGTTGACGGATTCAGGCTCTTCTGCAGCTATCTTTACAGTCTGTCTCGGAGGATTCTGTTTGTAGACAATCTGCTCTTCTTCTTCTGATTCTTCCTCGACTGACTCAGATTCCTCAGAAGTAGTGTCTGGCTGTAACTTCTTTCTAATGATTCTGACTTGCTTCTTTACAGGCTTCTTCCTCAGCTTGCTTTTAGGAACTGCCTCTTTCAGCTTAGCCTCGGCTTGCTCTGACATCATCCTTGCCATCATCCTTTGGAACATGTCATACATAGCAGGGTCGATGTCATCCTTCTTGCTCTGACTCTGTCCCCTGACTGATTTAGGAGAGCTTATCTCTTCCGCCTCACTGTCGCTGAGTTGAGGAACTGTTTCTTTTCCCCCTCTTGTCGTGACCATTTTTGAAATATCAGAGCTCTCTCTGTAGAGGAAAGGGGAGGTTTTTAGACCAAAGAAAACTTTATGGAGAAGTTTTGACAAGAGGGAGGATTTAGGTTGAAATCTAAAAAAAATGTATCCTTTTACTAGGGATTGAGTATTGTGACAATTGCGTTGTTTACTCTACGAGGGAGAGTAACCAACTAAAATATGAAAGAAAATACCATTTCGAAAAGGATATCTCTCGATGGAAAGAGGTTTTTATGGAAATATAAACAAGAATATAAAATCAGAAGAAAATAAAAGAATAAATGAAATTTGAGAACAAATGGTAAAGATTTAAAATTTTAAGAACTTGCAGGCAGGATCAGAAGAATTTTTTGAAGAATTTTTAGAAGAAGAAGAAGAAAAGGATAAAGAAAAATACACCTGGGTTTTAAAAATAAAGATGATATTTTGAAACATATACCCAGGGTTTTGGAAAATATAAGGAAGATATATATATAAAATATCATACAATCACAAATATACAAGCAAGGATACACAAACAGCACTCCCTAAAGCTGACTCTATATGCAATATTTGAAATGGCTGATAGGACCTTAATCCTAACTCTAAGATTTATATCATCTGATTCCAATCAAGATACGCCGATATACTCAAGCCGAAGCTCGAAGTACGTGGCATATAAGATATTTCTCCGGTTCTAAGGTAATGGCTTCCCCAACATCCTTGGGCACCTACCGATATACCTCGAACTATGGCTCTTAGGTACGTGGTAGGGGGCGCGAACCCAAATAAGTGGTCCAGTTGTGAGGCTCTCTCCCGAACTATGGTTCAGTGAGACAGCCCAGCAACGTGAAGACCGGGACAATATAGGTATGGATGTT
Source organism: Nuphar pumila (assembly GCF_984573655.1). Taxonomy (NCBI): domain Eukaryota; kingdom Viridiplantae; phylum Streptophyta; class Magnoliopsida; order Nymphaeales; family Nymphaeaceae; genus Nuphar; species Nuphar pumila. Next base: position 32,458,194 of record NC_143256.1, on the reverse strand, counting down.
TTCAAAATATGATCAACATGCAATAAAATCAGAAGGCTCTAATGCAAGTCCTAAAGAGATAGATTTAAAAAGAGAAGCATACACTTGCATACATTGTTTGCATTCAATCCCTAAAATTGAGGAGAGTTGTATTTAAGACCTAAGTCTAATGTGAACATGGATAATCTCCTCAATATGGTCCTACCAAACCATACTTAGATCCTATATGCAATGATGTCAGCTTAGGACAAAATCTAGGCTTCCTAAGGTTTGCATGAAAATGTAGCTGACATATGTTAGAATAAAGACTTAGATTATATAAAAGCAAAGCAAAGGCATAGATCCAACCGGACGAAGACGAGTCCCATCACGGTCGCCAAACCTGTGATCATCGCAAAATTTTTCCTCTCTGGTGGTTTCTCTCTCTTCCTTCTCCTTTTCCTTTTCTAACCTTTATTTTCCTCCTTTTTGAAGGGAGGAGAATAAAAGAAAGAAAAGAAAGAGAGAAGAGAAAAGAAAGAAAAGAAAGAGAGAAGATGAACTATTTTGCGCGGTCTCACTTGACCTTGATTTGAAAAATATTTAACAAATAACTCGCCTCCGTTTTGAAAATTTGCGGGAAAAAGATAAATAGACGGGATTCGCTCGTCGGTACGAGGTTCGACCATTCCTGGCGCCTTTACCAAGGGTAATCGAACCAAGGATCGAATCTATGCCTTTTGCTTTGCCTAAATATAATCTAAGAATTTATTCTAACTCTAAATGCACAATGAATCATACTTGTGCAATGTAAGAATGTATGCTCATAAAAGATGTTTTGAAAATTTCCAAGTATTCTGAAATGAACTTGGTAAAGGAGTGAAGAAATGATTGAATCTAACTTTAGAACCTGAGATAGATTAGAGAAGTTCTAAGTCTTTGAAGTAAATTAGAGTTTGGAGGAATAGATCTTGATTTTGAAAAAGAATGATTTGAAGTTTTGAAAAGTCGGAAAAGGGACTTTGAATTTTGAACTTGAATTTAAGAAAGGAAAATGAATATTTGAGATGGAATTGAATTTAGATTTTGAAGTTTGAAATTTGGAATGGACTGAGAAAATCAAATGGTATTTAGGAATAGAAATGGATTTAGGGAATTTCAGATGAGATCTGAAAATGGAATTGGATTTGAAATCTAGAATTTGGGAATGGAGTTGGACCTAAAGATGGATTTAAGATATGAGATTTGAGATCCGAGATAAAATTGGGTTCTGGATCCTATAAGGATTTGGATTTGAAGTCTGCGATCCAATATGGAGTTGGATTCTGGATCCTAAGATGGATTTGAATCTGAAGTCTGAGATCCAATATAGAATTGGACTTTGGATCCTTAGATGGATTTGGATCTGAAGCCTAAGATCCAATGTAGAGTTGGACTCTGGATCCTAAGATGGATTTTGGATCTGAAGTTTGAGATCCAATGTAGAGTTGGACTCTGGATCCTAAGATGGATTTGGATCTGAAGTCTGAGATCCAAGGTGAAATTGGAGTCCGGATCCTAAAGAGGAATTGGGTCTGAAGTCTTAGATCCAAAGTAAAATTGGAGTCTGGATCTTAAAGAGGAATTGGATCTGAAGTCTGAGATCCAATATGAGTAGTGAATCCTGGATCCTAAAATGGATTTGGAGTTAAAATTCAGAGGATGAATCAAGAACTTTCAAGTTTAAATTGAACTTGAAAAGCGAAATTTTGAATTTTGAATATACAAACGAATTTCAAAGTCAAATTAGACCTCGAATTTTTGAAGTTTGAATTTGGAATTTAGAAGATGAATCAAGAATTTCAAAGTTTGATTTGAACTTGGAAAATGAAGTTTAGAATTTGAATCTTGAATATGAAAATGAATTTCAAAGTTTAATTTGGACTTGAATTTTGCATGGAATTTTGAATATAAAATGAATTTGAATTTTCAAAGTCGAATTGGACTCTGAAAATGAGATAGAATTTGATAAAGTAGAATTTGAAGAGAGATATTCAAGATCACTTGGATTTTTGAAAAAGAATTTTTAAAATATGATGCAATTCTATCCTATATGATGAATGAACTTGAAGAATTTGAATTTAGATTTAGAAAAGCTATCTTATTCTTGGATTGAATTAAAATAAGATTGAAGATATAATACATCCTTGACTATGGTCATTGGATGCATTATATAATAATCTATATTTAAATTCAGGTGAAGAATAAAACACATTTGGCGCTTTTATAGAATTTAAAATGAAATTAACTCTCAATATACTCTGACTATGGCCATTGGTATATATTTTGAATTAATTTTAAGTTAAATTCTGATAAAAGAAGAAAATATTTAAGGAAAATATGATGAATTTTGAAAACGGGTCCAGTGTGGATCCAATGTTATTTTGTAAAAGATAAAAATACTAAGTTTTGTTCACACCCTGACTATGGCCATTGATGTGGATCATCAACTTAGGATTAATTTATCTCTTACGAAATGGTGCACGTGCCATTCGTGTTTCACCAATGTGAGATTCTGAGAAATAAAGGCAAAAAGCATGAAAACAAATAATTCATGGCATTTACAATGCTCATTTATTCTATCTAAAACCGAAAATGTAAATTCTCATTAAGTCCTAACTTATTACAACATATAAAATTGAATGTACAATTCCGAGCAATGACATTTTCCACATACGCCCTGCAAAGAACTTGATTAGTATGGAAAAGAGGAGAGAAATTACACCTATCATATAGATGTTAATGATACAGTGCTCATGTGCCAAGATGTTCCAATTCTAAAGTGCAAAAGATGAAAATGATGTATACCTATGAATATACATGTACATATATATGTATATATTTACCTATACACATATATATATATATACATATATATATATATATATATATGTATATGTATATAGATGGAATGATGAATACGAAGGGAATGTGTAGGTGCAACAGTGCTGGCAGTGAGCTATGCCTAAATGGAAACATTAAAGCATTGTACAGGGGGTTGTGCAACAGGGAATGAACTTGACTCAGGTTGCTGCAAACAGCTTGGTAGCCATGGGCAACGACCGGGCGCAGGTATATGGTGATATTTGTAACAGATAAAATTTATGTGGATACAATATATATAGTACAAGGAAATGAAGTGATAAGTGTAACACAGTGGTATGCTGTGTGACAATACTAATAAAAGCATGCACTAGGTGTGGTTATGAGGTAAAAAGCTGCCTTGTAGGCGGTTGTGCAAGTGGGTGTGCTGAACCGCAGGGGCAGCTGTGAGAGGAGGCTGGAATGTTGCATAAGGCAATGTAATAAAGAAGAACAAATAGCGGGGAGGTATGGGTAGCAGCGAAATGGAATTTGCTGATGTAGATGTTTGTGCGTATACCAATAAGAAAATAAAGATTGGTCTCAAGGTAGATGATAGCAGGGAACAAAACTGTACATTTTGGCAGGTAATATGATACTATACTAGATCATCATATCATAGGTAAAATGATTATGGACTAAGGTAGTGAGGTAATGGATTTGTGGAACAATGCAGTGATGTGGGTTTGGTAGTGGCAATTGTTTGCAGCAAGACATATGGGAAGGTGAAGGGATGATGTAGTTTGCAGGAAGGATGTTTACAGCAGATGCTGGGAAAGGCAAGTATTAAGGCTGGTAATGCAGACAAATGAAAATAGTTTGCCTTATAAACTAAGGTTGCATGCCATGTCAGACCTAGTGTGAAATACAGGTGGTTAATATGTGATATCTGTGAATGGACATAAAGTGTGGGGATGATATATTATGTACACAGGTTTGAGAAAGAAAGAAAATATTGAGTATATATATATTGCACAGCTATATAAGCAAAAATGATTGTTTGTCAAGGGGAATTGGCTCTGTCAAAGTAGGAAGGATTCATTTACATCATTCATCAGAGAAGAGAAAAGAAAATTTTAATCTGAATTAGGAAGAGAGTAAAACTCAAAATTAACTGTTAGTCCTGACCTTCCAATATTTCATGAACAGAAATTTCTAGACAGTAAAAATAAAGAAATTATTTCGATGTCTGGATACTCCATCAACACTCTAAAACTGTAATCATCAAACCTTGGGTTCTAATGGTGCATGTTGAGTCAAAATCCAACACCTGCGTTTTGGGTTATGAATTTCTAACAAGAAAAATTGATAACTGGATATCTTCTTGACAGATCAAAGAACCAAGATCTTACGTATATCAAGCTACCGAAGACAATCCGAGAATTTGCCCAAGAAGCGATTTGTAGAAATCTGTACTAGAGGAGAGCTTGGCTACTGGACTCCTTTCAGACAGAATGAAGAAGGAGAAAATGTGTGTTAACGATGAATCGGATGCAATGGGGAGGCAGAGAACGAACTAAAAAATCTGATCCTTGACCCCTTCCCCTGTGCCTCATTTTATAGAGGGAGGAGGAAGGATCGAGAAGGGGGGTGGTTGAAGATCAGAGGTTGAGGGAGACTTCAGGGAGGTTCGTTGAAGATCGATGGTGGGAGGCGGAGGGAAGCCGTTGCAAATTTCTTCAAATTCCCAATAGAGGATCCCCTTTCAGGATTTTTCTAAAAAGTGGCTTTTGGTTTTTCAAAAAGGGGGTTTCAAGAAAAAGTTTAAAACAGAAGGTAGATTGCATAGTTTCTGAAATTTTTTGGAGTTTTGATATATATATATATATATATTGTTCTTTTCTTTTAAAACATATATTTGTAAAAACAAAAACTCTAAAACTAAGAAAAATACTAATTTTACAAAATTTCAAAATATTCATAAGAGAAAGGTTTTCCTGAAAGATCAGGGTTATTTTGGGGAAAATTTCTTCAAAAGAATGGGTTTGAACCCAGGTTTTGAGAAAATGTTCGAGTTTTGACACTCGAATCGAGAAATACAATGTGATGGATCCAAACGGATGTCGAATGGACTATCCGAGCTATTTAAAGGCTATTTTTGATATTTTCTATAATTTTAATTTAAAATTTGAACAAGGAGATTCAGATTTGGATCTGGGCAATGGATCCAGATCCAAAATCAATTTAAACATATAAAATGAATTTAATTTCAATAAAACTTGAGAAATGAACCAGAAAAATGACTTATTTACTCAAAAAATGAATTTAGGGGCAAAAGGGGAATATTTAAAAGATTTTGAAAATTTTGGGGTGTTCACAACCACCCTTTGTTTTGTTTTTGTTTTTGTTTTTTTTTTTATTTGATATATGCTGGAATCAAAATATATCGCTATAATGAATCAGTATGGCCGGATTGATGTTAGAATACCATATCTTAGCGAAGATCTCAATACTTGCTTCAGGTGGCTCTGATCCTTCTGAAGATATGCATATCGGTGACACAATAGCTCTCATCTATACGAATATGGATTCATGGTGTAGGGTGATATGATGTTGTTATGTTATGATGAACTGGAACTTATATTACAGAAAGATGGAATGCGGATGCCACGAAATGTGATTTTGGGCGCAGGTCTGAAGCTAAAAAGCTTGCAGATCCGTTGTTCAACCAAGTTTATAATGCTAAAAAAAATGAAGCAATGAACGATATCAAATGACGAGGATTATAATACTAATGAAAACCAGGGTACAATGGTCCGAAATTGAGTATCGAGTGTAATGATCATGATGTAAACATTAAATCAAAATCCACATAATGTAATGCAAAATAAAGGGGAAACACTGAAGATTAAGAAAAACTGGAGAAAGTAAATTTCTATAAAGGGAAAAAATATGTTGGAACCTGAAGATTACATCATCGTTGCATTGAGGTAAGTTGGTTTGCTATAGGCAAACCAATGTTACCATGGATGCTTCAATTGGGAGAAAGAACGAAAGAAAATCGAAGATCGGAGACAAGAAAAGGGGATCCTTACCTTGTTTGCAGAGGGGTTTGATCTTCTTTCAACCACTGTAGATGAGGCACCGTAGTTTGCAGAGTTTGTGGAGGGAGACAGGCTTCCTTCGATCACTTCAGGAGAGATCAGAGATGGGAGATTGAGAGGGAAAGGGAATCATGCACATAGCGGGGGTGAGGTCGAAGATGGATGTCGATGGCTGGTGACGTTCATCGATAATCGAAGATCATTCCTGCATGCCCCTTTTAAAGAGGAAGGGGAAGAGCAATAAAGAAAAAATCAGATGCTAGATGGCGATGGGGTTGATCGATACCTTTGCTCCCCCCCCCCCCCTTACACCCCTTTTATAGAGAGGGGAGGAAGGGTCTGGAAGAGACTTCCATTGCAGATGAACGGGAGAGGACGCGGCGAAGGAAGATGAAGACGGTTGGAGATCGGTGATCGAGAGAGATCGATAGTGGGTGGTGATCGACGGATGGCCACTGAGCGAGAGAAAAAGAGCCATGGAAGATGAGAGAAGCCGTTGAGGATCAATGGCAAAAAGGGAATATTTGCAAAATTTTGAAAATTTTGGGGTGTTCACAGATGTCCCTCTTTGCTACTAAGTCGGTTGAAAGCCTCGCTTAGTGGTAAAGAAAACACTCCAAATTTTGAAAAATGCCCTAGTCAGCAGATCCGAACTGGGTATGGCAGAATTTATTTGGAAAGACATGATTTCTCAGGCTTAACACATTATCATGAATGGTTCTGGGGAGACGAAATCCTCAAAAATGATATGACTAAATAACAGGAATGAGGAAATCATGATGGGACTTTGGATTGAAGATCCTAGAACGGTGAAAATGAGAATTTTGATCAAATCTCATGGGTGAGACAAGATAAGCTTTTTGGAATGATTCAAGTTTTGCCCTTAACCTGGATGGGACAAAGATAGAGCAAGATGAATTTCAGGTTCTACCTTTACCTGAATGGGAAAGGAATACATGAGGACCTGATGGGACATTTTTAAGAAAGATGCCCTGCGATATGAAGCTCAAGTATGATCCTTTACGGAATGGGTATATAAAGCATGGATTCCTTGATGGGAAAAACCATGAGGGGACTGAGAGAACACCTCGTTGAAATGAGATTCAGGTTTAACCCTAACCTGAACGGAAAATACCTCGTGAAAACACGTGGTTCAGGCTTAACCCTTAACCTAAACGGGACGACCATACGGAATCCTCAAAATGAAGAAACCATGATGGGACCTTCAGAGTTTAGACGAACAAATCCGAAAGGGGTTTGAGAAAGGAGGAAAATGGGGTTCCCTAAAGCTTGGAAAATGGATGGTTTTGGGTGTCTCATTGTTGAGACTGAAATAGCTTTTGAAAATGGATGATCTTTCACAGAAAGTTCAGGTTTTAACCGTTATCCTGAGCGGATGGGACCGTACGAAATCCTCGAATGAAGAAATCGTGATGGGACTAGAAGAGATACCTCGCTTGAATGAGACAACTCTTTTGAAAAAATGTAAACAACACTAGGTTGCATCAAAAATAGATATTGAATATTTATTTCATTCTTGGATAACTAGAAAGTTTTACCAATGAGATAAAATTTGTAGTTGATTCAAATGATTGAGAGCGTGCACGTGTGTGCAAAAGATATTCCCTCCTTTACCTAGAGTATTTCTTCCAAATGAGGTTAACTCCCCGATTTTCAGAGTCGAATTCAAATTTTAATGTTGTTGAGTTTCTTCAAGGAAGCTATCCATTTCCTTGATATGAATAGAGAAGAAATATTCTTAATTTCTAAAAAGCAAGTAGTGAAAAAATATTGATGAAAGAATTTTGCATAAGAAAAGATGATTTCTGGTAATTTTGGATGTTTTGACATTCTGGGGCTTTTCCTTTAATAATCTTTCTGGCACTCTTTTTGAGACATTAAGCTTTCTTGGGTTTCAGGGGAAGTTTATTACATCATCCTTCATTTTGGAGATGTCTTGGCTTTTCTTTTTTTTTCTTCGGGGAAGGGTACGTCACAAACTTCTTCGTCTTGGAGATGCTCTGATCCTTCTTTTTCTCAAGAATTATACTGGTGATATTAGCTCATTGGTCAAAATCTTTAGATGATAGCAGAAATCAAATATCTTTTAGGGTTTGTCGGTAGGTTCATCGCACTCGCCTTCATCTTAACGGTGATCTGAACTTTTCCTGAAAGGATCTGTCACAAACTCCTTCATCTTGGAGATGATCCAAATCTTCTTTGGCCCCGAGGGTCTAGCTCGCATATTCACCTTCAACTTGACGACAATTGAGAGATCCCTTTTGCAGATATTTGATTGTAGCTTAAAATGAATGAATGAGGAGATATGGATTGAGTGGATTCTTTTTATCGCTCAGGATATTTCCACTGCCTGATTGCCAGAAAATCGCCTTTAAAGATGCGCCATAGCTATGATCAATATTGATTCGCCTCTGACTTTTCAATATCATTGAATATTTCTTTCGCTAATCATACTAAAGATATTTCTTACATCCTTTTGGTTGATCAACAGGGAAAAGACTTGAATTTTATCCCTTTTTTGCAAAAAGTTTCACCTTTTTGGAAAGAATACTAGAGGTAATCTGAGGTGATTTTTTGTGCGGTAAAATATTGGAATCAACACATTTTTAGCAGATTGGCAAAGTTTTTTAGAATCCTTTTGTGAAATAATTACTCAATATAGATTTTGATAGGACCTTTAGCTGAAATTTAGAGGAATTGTGTAAAACAGACTTTGGAAATCTTGACTGGTGAAAAGACACTAGATTCGAAAATCCCGACCAGTTATAAGAAACTGGATTTTTGATATCTTGACCAGTGAAGAAACTGGATTTTGAAATCCCGACCAGTGAAATATACTGGATTTTAAAATCCCGACCAGTGAAGACACTGGATTTTGAAATCCCGACCAGTTATAAGAAACTGGATTCTTGAAATCCCGACCAGTTATAAAAAACTGGATTTTGAAATCCCGACCAGTTATAAGAAACTGGATTTTGAAAACTCGACCAGTGAAGAAACTAGATTTTGATAATCCCGATCAGTGAAGAAACTGGATTTTGAAATCCTGACCAGTGAAAAATACTGGATTTTGAAATCCCAACCAGTGAAGACACTGGATTTTAAAATCTTGACCAGTTATAAGAAACTGGATTCTTGAAATCCCGACCAGTTATAACAAACTGGATTTTAAAATCCCGACCAGTGAAGAAACTGGATTTTGATAATCCCGACCAGTGAAAAATACTGGATTTGAAATTACGACCAGTGAAGACACTGGATTTGGATAATCCCGACCAGTGAAAAATATTGGATTTGAAATCCCGACCAGTTATGAGAAACTGGATTTTAAAATCCCGACCAGTGAAAAATACTGGATTTTAAAATCTCAACCAGTGAAGACACTGGATTTTGAAATCCCGACCAGTTATAAGAAACTGGATTCTTGAAATCACGACCAGTTATAACAAATTGGATTTTGAAATCCTGACCAGTGAAGAAACTGAATTTTGATAATCCCGACTAGTGAAAAATATTGGATTTGAAATCCCGACCAGTGAAGACACTGGATTTGGATAATCCCGACCAATGAAAAATACTGGATTTGAAATCCCGACCAGTTATGAGAAACTGGATTTTGAAATCCCGACCAGTGAAAAATACTGGATTTTGAAATCCCGACCAGTGAAAAATACTGGATTTGAAATCTCGACCAGTTATGAGAAACTGGATTTTTGAAATTATGACCAGTTATAACAAACTGGATTTTGAAATCTTGACCAGTGAAGAAACTAGATTTTGATAATCCCGACCAGTGAAAAATACTGGATTTAAAATCCCATCCAGTGAAGACACTGGATTTGGATAATCTCAACCAGTGAAAAATACTGGATTTGAAATCCCAACCAGTTATGAGAAACTGGATTTTGAAATCCTGACCAATGAAAAATACTGGATTTTGAAATCCCGACCAGTGAAAAATACTGGATTTGAAATCCCGACCAGTTATGAGAAACTGAATTTTTTAAATCCCAATCAGTTATAACAAACTGAATTTTGAAATCCCAACCATTTATAACAAACTGGATTTTAAAATCCCGACCAGTGAAAAATACTGGATTTTGAAATCCCGACCAGTGAAAAATACTGGATTTGAAATCCCAACCAGTTATGAGAAACTGGATTTTTGAAATCCCGACCAGTGAAAACACTGGATTTGAAATCCCGACTAGTTATAAGAAACTGAATTCTTGAAATCCCGACCAGTTATAACAAATTGAATTTTGAAATCCCAACCAGTGAAGAAACTGGATTTTGATAATCCCGACTAGTGAAAAATACTGGATTTGAAATCCTGACCAATGAAGACACTGGATTTGGATAATCCCGACTAGAAAAAGATACTGGATTTGAAATCCCGACCAATTATGAGAAACTGTATTTTGAAATCTCGACCAGTAAAAAATGCTGGATTTTGAAATTTCGACCAGTGAAAAATACTGGATTTGAAATCCCCACCAGTTATGAGAAACTGGATTTTGAAATCCCGACCAGTTATGAGAAACTGAATTTGAATGAAAGATTTAACCTGATGATTTGAAAGTGATTGAATTTGGGAGATTATAACCCGAGGGTTGAGAAAATGATGAAATTTTGAGAATATTACAACCCAAAGGTTAGGAACTGATAGGGTTGAGAGATTGAAATCTGAAGGTTCGAAAATGATAGTATTTGGGAAATTAAAACTCAGAGGTTTGGAAATGATAGAATTGAGAAATTGAAACCCAAAGGTTTGATTGTGAAGTAAACAATTGATTTGGGAGTTCGACCAGCATAGGCTGGAACCTTTTGAAATACATGGCCAATGAGAGTTGGATTCTTTGAAATACATGGCCAGCGAGAGCTGGGTCTTCTGGAATACATGACCAGCGAGAGCTGGATCCTTTGGAATACATGATCAGCAAAAGCTGGATCTTTTGGAATACATGACCAACGAGTGTTGGATCTTTTGAAATATACGACCAATGAGAGTTGGATCTTTTGAAATGCATGACCAGCGAAAGCTGGATCTTTTGGAATACATGACCAATCGAGTGTTGGATTCTTTGGAATGCATGAGCAGCAAAAGCTAGATCTTTTGGAATACATGACCAACGAGTGTTGGATCTTTTTAAATATATGACCAATGAGAGTTGGATCTTTTGAAATGGATGACCAGTGGAAGCTGGATCTTTTGGAATACATGACCAATCAAGTGTTGGACCCTTTAGAATGCATGACCAGAAAAAGCTGGATCTTTTGGAATACATGACCAACGAGTGTTGGATCTTTTGAAATATATGACCAATGAGAGTTGGATCTTTTGAAATGCATGACCAGCGGAAGCTGGATCTTTTAGAATATATGACCAATCGAGTGTTGGATCCTTTGGAATGCATGAGCAGCAAAATCTGGATCTTTTGGAATACATGACCAACGAGTGTTGAATCTTTTAAAATATATGACCAATGAGAGTTAGATCTTTTGAAATACATGACCAGCGGAAGCTGGAACTTTTGGAATACATGACCAATCGAGTGTTGGATTCTTTGGAATGCATGACTAGCAAAAGCTGAATTTTTGGAATACATGACCAACGAGTGTTAGATCTTTTGAAATATATGACCAATGAGGGTTGGATCTTTTGAAATACATGACCAACGAGTGTTTGATCTTTTGAAGTATATGACCAGCGAGAGCTAGATCCTTTGAAATGTATGACCAGTGAGGGCTGGATCTTTTTGAAATAAGTCAATTTTGGGAGTTCAAGTCAGAACTAGAATTTTAGAAGGAACAAACTTTAATGAGAAGATTGAATTTTGAAAGTTCCTAGTATGAGGACTGTTTTTGTAAATGAGCTCGGTATATGATTGAAAGTTCTAAGGAATACCCAGTGCGAGGACTGGGTTTTTCCAATGAGCTTCATTTTTAAACTGAATTTAGAAAACAAAGATTTTTGGGGAAATTTTCTGAATTCATTAGACCCTCATAGTCAACTGTATGTGGGCCACTTTCAGGATTATTCCCTTATCCTGAATGGGTAACTCAGGTTTATCCCTTAACCTAAAGGGGAAGGAAGGAATTTTTGAAGAGAGTAAACCTGAAGCTTGAAAAAGAGCAAAGTCTGAGTCGGAACTCGGATACTTAAAAAAAGAAAGATGGACCAACCTGAGAGTCGGGTTTTTGAAAAGGAGAGAAGAGTCTAAGTCAAAACTTGGATATTTAAAAGGAAGATGGAATATGTAAAGGGGAAAACTCGAGTCGGAACCCGGATCTTAAAAATAAAAGATAAAAGAGAAAATCGAGTTTTGAAAACTCAAATTTTTGACATAACGATTGGTTCCAACATGAGCATTGGATCCAAAAGGAAGTCTGAGTCGGAACTCGGAACTTCAAACGAAAGATAAAAGGGGAAAATCGGAGTCAGAACTCGGATCTTCAAAACAAAAGATAAAAGAAAAACCCGAGTTTGAAAACTTGAATTTTTGAAGCAACGATTGAGTCCAACACGAGCATTAGATCCAAAAGAAAGTCTGAAAACTCGGAACTTCCAACGAAGGATAAAAGGGAGAAAAACCTGAGTCGGAACTCGGATTTTAAATAAAAGATAAAAGAAAAACCTGAGTTTTAAAAATTCGAATCTTTGAAGCAACGATTGGGTCCAACACAAGCATTGGATCCAAAAGGAAGTCTGAATCGAAACTCGAAACTTCAAACGAAGGATAAAAAGGTGAAAAACCCGAGTCGGAACTCAGATTTTAAATAAAAGATAAAAGAAAAACCCGAGTTTTAAAAACTCAAATTTTTGAAGCAGTGATTGGGTCCAACACGAGCATTGGATCCAAAAGGAAGTCTGAATCGGAACTCAAGACTTCAAATGAAGGATAAAAGGGAGAAAAACCCGATTCGGAACTCAGATTTTAAATAAAAGATAAAAGAAAAACCTGAGTTTTGAAAACTTGAATTTTTAAAGCAACGATTGGGTCCAACACGAGCATTGGATCCAAAAGAAAGTCTGAATCGGAACTCAAAACTTCAAACGAAGGATAAAAAGGTGAAAAATCTGAGTCAGAACTCAGATCTTCAAAATAAAAAAAGAGAAAATCGAATAGAATTGAGGAATTTATGGAGAATGATTCAGGCTTATCTCTTAACCTGAAAGGGAAAAGAATAAAATTGGCAAACTTGACAAAATTGATAAAAGGTCGATGAAGACACAAAAAGAATTGATAATAATTTAATAAAGAATTAATAAAATTGAAAAAAAATTTAATGAAGAATAAAATTTTGATAAAGAATTGACAAAGATCTGATGAAAAATTGGTAAAAATTACCAGAAAATTGATAACACTTGAAAAATGATGAAAAGACTTTAGGATTATCCCCTATTCTGAAGAAAGAACCTCGCAGAATGAGGTTCAGGTTTTATCCCTTAACCTGAGCGGGAAGATTGAGGTTTGTCCCTTAACCTGAAAGGGGAACATCTCCATCTAAGTCTTCTTAGGCCTACCCCGACCTCTTTTAACTAATATATTTGTCCATTTCTCCATCCATCTAACTGGCGCATCATTAGGCCTTCGTCGAATATGTCAAAACCACTGTAAACGATTCTCTCTTATCTTATTTTCAATGGATGAAATGCCTACCTTCTTACGTATCTCCTCATTTGAAATCTTATCTTTTATTGTATTTCCACACATCCATCTCAGCTACACTCATTTTTTTAATATGATGTCTCTTGGCAGCCCAACATTCTGTACCATATAGTAAAGTGGGCCTAATTGTCATCCTATAAAACTTTCCCTTCAACCGCAATGGCATTCTACGATCGCACAACACTCCAGTTGCACTTTTTCATTTCATTCATTCAACATTTATCCTATGATTTACATCTCCATCAATTTCTCCATACTTTTGAATGATAGATCACAAATATTTAAAACAGTCATCCACCGATATTTCTTGCTCACCAAGCTTCACTACACTCCCGCAAGCTGCTGTGGATCCACTCTGGTATATATATAATAAAAAGTTTGTAGTTGGATCCATTTGGATTTGATCTTCGGATTCACTCCGCAAGTTGTTGCGGATCCACATCGCCTGAGAGACACGAATCCAACATGCGGTTGGATCTCGGGTCTCGGATCCGGACCCGGGCCGCGCCCCGTGTAAAGGTATGTTTAAAAAAAATGATAAATCGTGTGTTAGGGTTTCTTTTGAATCCTAACACGTTGAGAGAAGGCTGGGGAATGGGGGATGCGTAGCCGCCGGGGTGAGGGTAATGGCCTCCTCCCTTTTCGAGAGGCCACCCTCCTACAAATGGGGTCCTGAACCTCTCTTCCTCCTACTCGCCTCTTCCTTCTCCTCCCGCACTTTCTGTTTTTCGATCTCCGTCTCCCTCGTTTTCTTGTTCTCTCTCTGTCTCTTTGTGACCTTCGGCGGGATGTCAATAACTCTTCTTCCTGGTCCCCTACTGACACCGTCGCCACCACCCAAGCCTGCCGGCAACCCGAGTTGTTGTCCTCTACATCCTCTCTGCAACTTTTTCCCTTTGCGAGCTCTGATGACATCGCCGCCACCTTTGTTTCCTCTTTTCTGGCAGCACCATCTGACAACGACTCTCCCTCTCGTTATCCTCCCTCCCTCTCGATCTGGGGCACACGATTAGAAGAAGAGGCGTTCGGCTGCACCCAGAATCACAACATCAAGGGCAAAAAGTTTTGATCAAGTAGGTTTTTCTATGTTTTTGCATACTTACTAAGTCTTCAAGCATGCTTTGGATTTGTCGTAATCCCAAATCAAAAATAAAATTAGGGATTTTGCATTTTTGAGGTAGGATTTACCGTGTTCGTGGTGTGCTTGTTTCAAGCATGTAAAATAATGCTGCACAAACCATCCATTAGGGTCAATTTGTGCACAAATGCAAAATTTCGGTTCTGCACACAAAGAAATGATTTTTTTGCATAAATACAGTGGGAAAGCTATATTCAGCCCCCTGGTGTATCATATTGTGAGCAGTAGGATTTACAATGCTTGTTTATTAAGTACCCTGTGTCAAAGCATGAAATGTCTCCCCGTGAATCCCCCCAAAAAAAAGGAGGGAAATTCTTGTATTGTCATTTTTTTCTGTATTCTATTTACCTACTGTTGTGAATGAGAATTTTGGATGATATGATGTCCTTTGCATTACCTGGATCTACGACCTGCATACTGAATGTTTTCTGAAAATATCTATATATGTCTCCGAGTATGAGCAAGCACCCTGTTCTAGATATTGTTCATGTGATTGGGTGTTGTGCTCGTCAAAATTATGTTCACGATTCAAGTTCTTTACATTTAATGTTGTTAATCATGCATGCTATTGTTTTTTTTAGCCTAACTTGGGTTTGCAAGTCCAGTATCTCTGTCGGCCAGATTATTGTTGTCATTAAAGGAACTTTGAATTGTTGATTTTCATGTAGGATTACACTGATAAATTTGTATAATTGTGCTTTAACCTAAAAATGCAACTATATGTGTTTTTGCATCAATAAGGTTGTGTGTCTTTATCCCAAACTATGTCTGCATATGACTGCTTAGATTTGGGCAAAATGTAATATGTCTTACATACCTTTGCATTGAAAAAGAGAGAGAGAGAGAGAGATTTGTAGTGTGTATTAGATTTCCTGAAATTGCTATCTGAAAATATTGCGATGAAATATGATGTACTATTGTTTGATACACTACATTACACTCAATGACCAATAGGTATAAGTTAAGACTGATCCAGAACACTAAATTACTTGTTCTGAGTTTTGAGCAGCATGTTACATACAGATTTCGATCACCATGGATAGGATAGAGAACAACATGTATGTATGTAAGTTTTTATTTATGAAAAGTGTTGGTTTCGAAAAAATGAAATTGTTGTCCTGTTGTAATTTTGTAATTCCGAACAACCTATATACGAGTACATGTGTGTTTCTGAATTACGTTAACAGGAACCGTGATAGGACTTCAATTATGGATATGCATAAATCAAAGCTAATATATATATATATATATATATATATTGTGAAAACTGCTACTATGCAGTATGGGTTGTGATAGGATAAGATATAGTTCATTAATTAGTTTGAAAGAACGTTTTGAGATCTTACTCTAGACTTAATACACATCTATTAAATTTCAGTTATCTGGTTATGATTGTTGCATTATACATGAAAGTTATGGGGAATGACTCTTTTATATTATGCATGCACGAATGGGTTGCATACATTGTGATCGCAGGTTTTGAAAATTTTCTATTTATGTAGCATTGTTAGCCTGCTAACTGCACATAGACAGTTTCAGCTATCTTCTTAAATTTCTGTGGAAGATCTAGGAAGATAAAACCTAAATCGGGATTGACGGGTTCAGTTTGGACTGAACCTCAAACTGATAGAGGGTCTTATTGATAGGTGTACATCCTGGATGTTAAGGAAATCAGATTTTTATCTACCTTTACACATGTTGTTAAACATGGATTTGCACATACGTATGTTAAACATGAACATGCAGATCAAACTGATACGATGCTTGCCTTGTATAGACACATGCTGTTAAACGTGAACCTGCATATTGGGGAAGATTTAAAATTTCACTTGCATATAGCTATGCTCTTATATTTTGTGTAGTTCCAAACCTTATGTGAATATAAGATCTCTGATCGATCCTTTGTCGTGTTGCATTTTGTATTTTCTGTCATGGCTTGGAACAACATTCGTAGGCTTCAAGTATGAAAAAAAATGTGTGCAAAACAAAGTTTGCCGCGAGTATGGCATTGTTCGTGGGTAAGAATGCGTACACCATAGCTCAGAAAATGAATGTTCAAATGTGGGTTCCAAGTCAAGCCGAGTTCTGAGAAATATACATGATTGGGCAATGCTTTTGAGACACCCCAAATGGTAAGATGCATACTATGTGCTTGAACCAAACACGAGTTTGAGATTTTGGAAATCCCTTGTGGTGCGATGGCTCGCACGAGAAAATAAATGAATAATAAAAATGTATGCATAATCATAAAGTTTGCAAGACTCTGGGTATACCTGAAAGACGGTATATGTTACTGAATTCTCTGGGCTCTAGGTACACCTGAAAGACGGTGTATGTTACCGAACCCCTCGTGGTGCGATGGCTCGCACAAAAACATAAATGAAAAAAATATAAAAAAATATGCTCACATATAAATAAATAAGGGATGTTGGGTATACCTAAAAGACGGTATATGTTATTGGTTTCCCGAGATACTGGGTGTACCTGAAAACGGTATATGTTACTGGTTTCTCAGGACTCTGGGTACACCTGAAAGACGGTGTATGTTACTGGACCCATGGTCTACCTTGGAGAGGGTAGATAGTACAAACTTCGTGGGACATTCTAGTTTTTTGTGAGAGCTAGGCGTCTCACTCGGTCCCCAGTCCTCGAAGTTAGAGGTGCAGGACTACCAATTCGTCCTAGGTGGTAGATCCAAGTCTTATGCAGAAGTACAGGGTATATTCTAATTGCAGTTCTAGCCATTGGAGAGTACTCTCTCGATCGTGAACCGTCTCCTTTGGACCTCCGTACGGCTAGTCATGCGGGTTATTAATTGAAAAAGCATAACAAACCCTCGTATGATCTCGATCTGCTACGATGTCGAATGCATGTGCGTACCCACAGGGTAATTAACAAGAGAACACATAAAGATAGTGCATTTCTGAAAATCTTCAAGTAGTTGCATAATGCTTGAGGTTGAAATTGTTAGAGTATGTTCGTGATTCACTTGTATGGTGCTTAACTCATATCTGGTTTCCTTTACATGAAAAATGTAATAGCTTAAATGTGAGCCATAAAAATGATCTGTTGTACATTGATGTCTTTAATTTATGCAATAGATCATGAAATGCTTTAATTAAGTGAATTGTATATCCAACATTTGTGTAATTAGTCATTACTGCTTGTATAAATGTGTTTTGGTTTCGACCTTTGGCAGGTTTGCACTTTAACATGTCAATAGTTACTTTTAGTATGTGAATGTTTAAATTAGCATAAAATAAATTCAGTATATTTGTGAGTTTGATTTGAGCTTCCTATTGTCCACATATTCTAGTTAGAGACCTATAATTGTGAGATCGTACAAAACAATGTGAGCGTTATACTTGAACTTGTTTACTTGTGATTAGAAAGTGAACATGTGATTAAGTATTTAAACTAGTATTTACCTATCTAATTAGATATTAATTCATGTTATGTTAGAATTGTGATATGCAATAAGTTAAATTCATGTTACTTATTTCTTAAGTCATGCTTAACATCATGCTTTACTGCCTTTAGGTAATCATACACATTGCATACTTGATACTTAGTAAATTTGCCAAATTCACAGTAATTACCTACTTAGACAGTTGTAGTTTAATTTCAATTAATGTACTATTTTTCAGGTAAAGAGTAAAGTTTATGAGCAGCTTCGGGATGAGGTTTCGATCGAGATTTTGGGTTTACTGTTTCCGGGGTAGTTGAGTTCATTTATTAGAACATGTCATTTAAACTTTGATGTTATTATTCATTGTTAATGAAATGAAATAAATTTTTTGGCTTGCTCTCCACTGTAATGTTCTAAAATGTTTAACCCCATGGGATTACTTGTTTCCGCTGTTATGAAAAAAAAATCCTCAAAAATTTGGGTTATGATTTCGGGGCGTTACAGGTGCTATAGAACAACATGGACTGGACCTCCTTGAGAATGGCAAAACGGATTCGGAATTCATTCAAGATTGCAGAGCTGGGTTGTTCATGACCAGAGAAAAACATGGTGGATTTCTCAGGAAATATTGAGGGTATTGACACCAGTTAACAGGTACAGTAACTCTATCTTTTTAAGGGTGGTGATATCACCATATATATGGCTGATGCATCCTTGGCTCAGGATTAAATTCAGGGATGTGACATATAGAGAGGCTCTGGTGAATGTGGAGATTCCTCTGTGGTGGAGCCGAGGCTAGTGATGGGATTGATCCAGCTCAGGTGAAGCGTAACAGGTTCAGTGAACTCCTGATTGGGGATGGCCTAAGTGGATCTTGTATGAACGTTTTCTCTTTTTCTTTTACCATCAAAAATTGACATACTCATAGAATTATCATACTTTGAGTAATTAGATGCAGTTACAGAAGAAGAATGATCAGTGGAAGTTGTACCCATGAAACCAATAAAATGACCACCTATGCTGCCATGTATTCCTGGTTTCCCAGGTTTAGGCAGTGCAAAAGAATCATAAGTAAGCACATGAACAACAGCAAACCTGGTGGGTCTTACTACGAATGTCAACGAACCCAACATTTTCACGGCAGCTCTTGATCAATTTTATAGTAAACAAAGTATTGCAACAAAACAGGAGTTCGTATGGAATCAGGCCAGCATCTCATAACAAATCAAATACAAATGCATTGACAAAGACAAAAGAGAAAAGAAAAGAAAAAAAAAGAGGAATTCAATTGCAGAAACCACGAGGACGCAGGAGCAGGATATAACTAAAATGAATGAACGCAGAGATTGATGAGAACGTAATCAAAACCGAGAACCAAATGTAAATTGGGACTTGAAATATAAATTAAACATGAACACAGAAAAAAGAACTTGTGATAGGTAGGAGGATAATCAAAACATCATGAACAGGAAGTTGGATTGCAAACATGGAATTACTGATATACAGAAGGAATAAATAAAAAAAATGAAGCCAGATGTAAAATGAGATGCAGAATTGGGCGGAATAAGAACAAAGAACAAAAAATATTCACATGATATAACTGGCTACAAAACAGGAAAATCCGATGTGAATGGGAAACCAATGCGTCAATCAAGATCGATTGATTATCAAAACAAAAATTCGGAAAATCTAAAAAAATATTACATGATCATTAAAGTGGAACAGAGCATTAGATGAAACACAATGAAAACAGCAAAACTCAGAAAAAAAACGAAAGAGAGAAGAAAAAGAAAATAAAAAAAATGTTGGAATACATGTATTCCGTTGATATTGCATTTTGTAGATTGGTTTTGCTATGAACAAACCGATGTTACAGGGATGCTTTAGTGGAAATAACTAAAATAAAAGGAAGTGAAAAAAAAAGAAGAAAAAAAACCCAGAGAAATGAGATAAAGGGGAAGAAGATCATGAAGGATTAAAGAAAATGCGGTAAGAAAACGTAAAAGAATACATAAGAGAAAGGGGAGAGCAGACTACTTACCTTTGGTTGTTGTTACTGAGATCAAAGCTCCCTCGATCGATGAAAAAAAAAGGAGAGGAAATAGGAAGAAGAAGAAGAGGGGAGAAGGATGCGCGTAGAAGGGTGGAAGGGTGAAGGCGATGAAGGAGAAGGGGCTCCTTCGGCTTGTATATATAACGAAAAACTGTTAGAAATTTTTCAAAATAGGTCCCTCTATCTTTTGAAAAATTTCAAAATAATGGTTTGTTATTTACAAGGTTTTTCAAAAAGGGGGTTTAACTACGAATTTTTTTCAAGAAAGGGGGTTAAGCCACTTTCCGAATTTTCCTTTTTTATATTTTTTTTCTTTGTTCTTTTCTTTGTGTTTTCCATATTTTTTTGTGTTTTTGAAATAAAACTTTATAAAATTATGAGAGAAATAAGGGTTTTTGAAATATTTTGTAAAACTTGAATTTTTTACAAAAGAGGGGTTTTCTGATAATACAGGGTTAATCTTCAGGAATTTCTTCAAAAAATGGGTCTGGATATGGAGTTTTGAGAAACTATTCGAGTTTTGGACCTCGAATCGAGGAATACAAAGCAGTGAATCCAAATGGATACCGGATGAACTGTCTGAGCCATTCAAAAATTATTTTTGTATTTTTATAATTTTAGTTTAAAAATCGGATAACAAAGCTCAGAATTGAATTTTGATATCAAATCTAGATCTAAAATTGAGTCAGATATGGGAAATGGATTTGGATTCCAGTGAATCCGAGAAATAAATGAAATTTTGATCAAAAACTAACTCAATTATTCAGAAAATGAAGGCTTGGGGCAAAAAGAGAATTTTTTACAAATTTTGAAAAATTTAGGGTGTTCACACACCCCTACCTCCAAAGCTTCTTCTCTTTTGGACGGGTCTCTAAGTCAATTCAACGTGGGTCTTCTGAGAAGATCAATCAGCGTGTTAATATTGACAAAACTGTGGCTCCCTCCAACAGCATGGGTTTAGTTTTTTGTTCTCTCAAGCACATGCTACGAAAGAAGGGTTAACATCACGTCGGAATTACATGGACCCACCCAACTGCTGATATGCAGTTTGTTCGTGTACTGGTAGGGCTCTGCTTAATCCCAACTTGACTATCAAACCGAAAACAAAGGTAATACAGATCGCATGTGTACCTCTCCGCTTTTATGGCTTTTCTTAAAGCTATTTCAATCTATTTTCCACACGTATTGCCTGTTGAACTCCCAAGTTTCTGATAAATACCTGAGACTCGTTTCACTGGCGTATCAAGATCGATGGCTTAGCATTCCCCTTATTCATGGATTAGGAACAATTGACAACACTAAAAAGCTAATTAGGCTTTGGTTGGTTATCTATTGGGAAATCTAAGTCAGCCTTCATGTGGAGATGGAAAGCAAGCTCAACTTCAACTTTTTAAAACGTATGGCATAAATGGAATTTCAAACATGCAAAAGGGAGTAAAAAGGGAGTAAAAGCTTTTCCTATCATGCAAGGGAATGTCGATCGAGTATGGTGACGGCAGCCCACATGATAGTAAAAGAAAAAGTTAAAAGAGGTGGTGGTGGCACATCCTCCCAAGCATGTCTGACGGTCCTTCCAGGAACCATCCTCATAAAACCTTTTTTTTTAACTGCTTTAATAAGGCCCACATGCTTATCCAAAAAAACAAGATCCATCTCAAGAAAGCTATATTTCATATCATTCCGCTGTTAACTAAAAAAGGAGTGACCGTCATAACCTCCTGGCACTCCTGTACAAATAAAAGGGATCTGTCAACACTGATGACACATTAAAGGAGGACCAAAATGAATGGTCATGCACAGCTGCTCATTGGTTGGGATGGCACCATGTCCTTATAAAACTCATGTAGTGTTCAATCAGCTATTCAGCTTCAAGTTCCGCACCGAACTGATCTAATCTTGCGGCATCCGCATCAAAATCACAAATCTTCGCATGATCGACTGAATCGTCATCTTCACTTGCATGTATCTGCCTACCACCAAACCTAATACACAAAGTAAACATTCCTATGTACAATGAACATAACAAGACCCTCAAAAAAAGTTTCAAATTTTTTTTGGATACAAACAATATATACCATTGTGAACCCATCACTTGCAAGAAAATAACAAAATGAAACAATCAACAAAAAAGTCGTTTACCATCTGCCATTCATCAGCTCTATGCACTTCAGACCATCCTTCCGGTCCTTAAACTTCACCAGGACAACACCTTGCGGATGATTTTCACACACCTGAAATCAGAACAAAAATTGAGGTTTCCAGAAACTAGTAAAGCTGGGAATGGTTTTCACCATTATAATCAATTCTTGAAACAAAAGTATAGAATCTAACAATCTCTAATGAAACAAACTCTAAAGAGCTCAAAAACATGATAAGCCCCAAAAAGCTGAGATACATTTTTCAAGGTAACAGTCACAAATCACCAAAAAAAAAAATCAGCTGCTGCCAACCATAATAAGTGAAAGTCAACAAGTTACATGTTCTCTGATCTATAACAGCCTGTGAGATGCAATAGGAGGCAAGCCAAGTTAGGGCTACCAACTAAAATATAGTAATAACACTTCGAAGTAGCAAAACCAAAGGCATTTCCATCAAGGAATGAAGCCAAGTTAGACCTACCACTAAGAAAGAGTAACGCTTCAAGGAATAGCAAAAACAAAGGCATTCATCCCATCTAGCATCCTTCAGTCTTGTCTTATAGTCGTGTGGCACATGCAAGAATATTAAAAACTGGAACTAAAACTGAATTTGAAGAAATAACCACTCTTACCTTAACTGAATCAATTGGACCAAGCTTGTTGCATTCTTCTGCAACATCTTCCTCTAATTCCGAAAGCATGCTTGGGTCATCCTAAATAATTTAGAAAAAAATGATTATAAGCTCACACACACACCAAAAAAGGATAGAAGAGCTCCAGAATGAATTACCCTCAATTCAGAAGGTGTGAACATGTGCCGAAGAACAATTGTACAAGGAATTAACACCTTCGCATCATCACGGCCACCTGAACCACAAACAGTTATCATGACATTCTAACAAGCAAATGTAGATTTCCAGAAAACTAGAGGTGGTGGCAATGATATCAACTTCAGCCTGTCAATGAATGCCTAAAAGATGATTCTTTTCTTTTCTATGCTTGTTTCATGCTTTCAATGATTATCCACAATTCTGTGTGTCTAACTCAAATTCTAGGTAAATGAGCAAGTGAACGGCAGAGTCTATTTCTGACACTAATCATACAGAGTGAAAATGGTAAAAGTCTAGATTCAGCAAATTATTTCCTCATAGCATAAATAAAGATTGTTTCAGCATATAATGAGAAGATTTGAATTTTTGAACTACAAAAAATATCAACACCCCAATTTTGAATTTACAAGCTATGGACAAAAATGTCCCTAAAAGAGTTGGCTAATATTGAAATGGGTATTGTACTAGCATGAAGCTCTACAAATCACACCATAACTTCCACGAACACACGTTGATACATAGACCAAGAAAGAAAAAGTATAACACGAAGGCTTCATTTTATAAATATGGATATTTCTAGGGAACTGCCAGACATGCAGCACAAGAAAGGTGTAAAAATTGCTTCATTCCACACTATGCATATCCTAAGAGCAAATTAATCCAATTACTTATGAACAAATTCTCAGCAAACCATATGTTTTGGAAATATCATAAAAGCAAAGTCAAATAAAATAATAGTGATAAACACACACACACGTGGAAAGTAGAGCCAACATAAGCAGTCCCGTAAAGGAAAAAGGACTAGAATGGAAGCAGCATGAAATGCTAGGGGCTCCTCTCCTGCAGAATGGCTTGAACAAAAAGAATCGGTTTTAAGTGTCCATTCAAAGCAAAGACACCCATATATGCACAAGTTTGGTATAAACTATAAACAAATAAATAAATCATGAAATATACAGACTGATGATCTATGTGACACTCACTGTCCTGCAAATCACTGTGGTGATTTGCAAATGCAATTAAACCAGTGTTGGACATAGGTAACACCATGTCCTAGAAACCAGTGATGGACATGTTTTACTTGTTATATTATCATTTAATATTTTGACAATGACAAAATATATTATATAATGATCTTCAGATTTGAACTGGCAACTTTTAATCCAGCAACAGAAATTGAGAGAAAGTGAGAGTCATATATCCTGCCTTCAACAAAATCTGCATACATGTGCCCGTTTCTAGGGTTACAGTTGATGACATGTAAAATTGACAAGAAAAACTGAAAGCCTCTTACAAATACAAATAAATAAAAAGTTGTGTATAATAGAAGGAATAAGTCATACTCCCAGTGAACGTTAATTATACAAGAAAAAGAAGATTTGTAGATCTTGCCTCCAACTTAGAGTTAAAAATAAAATACCAGCAGAGTATGCCTTGTCTTATGTGAGCTTCACATGGTAATCCCACATTTCATTCCAGTGACAAGCCCAGCTTTGTGAAATTCATAAAAACAGTCCGACATGCAGTAGAAAGATATGCACAAAAAAACAATAATAAAGAGACTCACCCCAGCCAAGAATCTTCTCCTCAAGCCTCTTCTGTTTCTTTTTCTTTTTCTTATCTAGTTGTTTGGCAATGAATTTTTCTCCTACAAAAATATGGGCTACTATAAGACAAACAGACCATTTCATTTACTAAAGTGTCTTTTGAATGCATATGCATCACAAAAAAGGAAACACTGAGAAATGATGACAAAATACCTTTTTGTTCAAACTTAGCACAACTAACAGACATACATATTGGTGCACCAGGGTGGAATGCTGTCCCATCCAAAAGTTGAATTGCCAAATCTACTGAAGGTTCCTATGAGTTCAATAAAAAGCAAAAATTAAATAGAAAAGATAGAACTTCAAAGAGAAAAGAAAAAACATCCTTGAGAAAGATAAAGATATCAAACACTCAAACCTAGTCATTGCATCATTCAACAATACCTTCAGATAAGATACCAGTGCATCACCCTTTTGCCTGCCCGTTTCTTTGTCAACATACAGTTTTACACGAGGCTTTTTAGTTTCTGGATCCTAAAATTATGGCATAACACTGAAATGATGACTTAACGGCACCAAAAAAAATATTACCAGACATGACAGGCCTGTAGCATGAAATGTTACTAGACGAAAGAATTTTAATTAGATGGATGAACACCTGAATAAAAGAGATTTACATCCTGGAGAAAAACCACACACACACAGAGAGAAGCCATTAATGTACACCAATTTAAAGAACATGCCTGCAGAGGGTTTCACATCCTGGTTAAGCATACGCTACATCTGAGAAGCATGCTACTCTAAATGTTACCTACATTTCATAATAACATTAAAAAGCTTCTAGCTGCCATACAAAACTAGGAAAAAATGCCAAATTGAAGAACGTTTCTTATTGGGGAAGAATGCTTTGATCACCCAAATCTCACCTAGGCTTCTTCCATTCTTCAAACTTACAAAGCACTTGACCTAGCTCCCATTAATAATTTCTTCCAAGACCCTTCAGATGGATAATGAACTTCCAACAAATATAAATTTTAACCAACAAGAAGATGCTAGAGGTATGTGGAACTCAAAGCGACTGATTTGAGTAGACGAATAATGCATGTTACTGTTAAAATTATATGTATGTAATTTATGTTTTGAGTCAAGGGTATTTTGATCTTTTTTTCATGTAATAAAATATCCCCTAGGGATAATAGTTTTTAGAATATTAATTTTCCCTTTTTCTTTTTTGCCTTTTATTGAAAGACTAGGGGCGCTTTGGGCATTGGCCCAAAGAGTCGTTGGGGATGCCCAACGGTCATAAATATGGCCGTTGGGAGCTCCCAACAACTCTTTGGAGCTCCCAACAGCCCCTCCTATTTGGGTCTCTTTGTGTATGAATAGAGGTTAAAAACCCCTTCTTGAATGTTTGTGTTAAGCATTTGGTGAATAATATCCTATATTTTTTACACTCTTATTATTGCCTTACTGGCTTTTGTTTAGTTTCATAGTGAACTTGTGTATGTACACGTGTGTAAGTGTGATCTTGTAAGCCCTTGGTGGTTAGTATTTGTGCTTCTGCGTATTTCATTACATGGTATAAGAGTCACTGTGCTCTTGGACTTGTGGAAGGTTGCTATAAGTGTTTGTATTAGTGACAAAGTTTTCTAATTGTGCTCTCATTTTCTCATTTCCTCTCTCTCACACATTTTCACCAATAGAGACCAAAATCAACCTCTTTCAAACTAAATGAAAAAAACTACATGATGTGGACCTCCACCATGGAGAATAATCTCAAGGAAAAGAAGCTTTGGGGTTATGTGATTGGCACAATCCCCGAACCTCAACTCAAGCTTACCAAACTAGGAGGACAAGAGAAGACTCTAGAGAAAAATGCTCGTCTCAAGGCCATTGAAGATCATCATAAGCAAATAGAAGATTGAGAGCAATCATGCAAAAAATTTCGCATGGTTATGTAAAAGTATCTTCAACAAGATACTATAATCAAGACCCAATGTTCTTGATGAAAGACAAGTGCACACATGCACAATAAGAACACAAAGAACACTTGGGTACAAAAGCACAAACCAATCAATCTCACAAATGC